>NW_018127986.1:1004084-1028556 GCF_001952655.1 Monopterus albus | reverse complement strand
GGGGGGTAGTATAGCTGAGAGACCACAGCCTGTCTCATTTTAACTTTATCAAACAATGTGTAAAATCTTAGTTAATGCACCATTAGTAATCTTGCTTCTCTGTGTTGTTTTGGTAGTCTGGACAAGCCCTCAAAATTCAATCACAACTATTTTGAGTGACATTTGTCAGTTTCTGAGCCTGCCAGACAGTTAATCCTGTGGAGAGAGCAGAGGAAACTTGTGAAGCAGCAGATAGCCAGCTTTAGACTGACGGAGCCTATCTCAGCTCTGTCTGCTCATGTGTCATCTCTATCTCCCCTTTTTGTACTTCGTACAGTATATAAGCTCTAATACAGATACACAGGCACACACTGACAGGGACACACACACTGAGAGGAACCTTAAAAAACTATTAAGTTGTACATGCCCAGAGTTTCTCTCTCCATGTTTGGTGCATGCTTACACCTACAGAAAGTCACAAATTCACGTATACGCATACACACCAGAAAAAACATACCACAGACCTGCTTACAGTCCAAACTCAAATGCTCACAGTGATGGGCCAGCTCATCAGAGATTATTTCATCGGAGATCTTTCAATTTTAGAAAACATATAGCCAATTGAAAATGGAATGAGTAAGCTCTTTGGCTGGATGTAGGCATGGGGCAGGAGCTGTGGTGTTTTTATCTGTGCAGGGAAAAGAGAGAGAGGGGCGTCTGTATCAGACCTAGACTGTGTGATTCATTTCACTTCCTGGGGCCTGCTCCTATCTGCTCTTGTTTACTGTGTGCAGCTCTGATAGCATCTGGTCAGGAGCAGACTTAATTGTTCTAGTGTAGTCTGTAATGCTTTTGGCTCCCGAGATGCAGTGCAAGGACAATTCAAGAATGAATGAGAGCACATCTCTTCAATTAATCTCCATTCACATCATATAGATGGAGAAGAGCAGACTGTTTACTTAGCAACCATCTGCTTACCTGTCTTAGAAGATAAAAAGCAAATGGTAGCTTCATCTTTTTCAAGATACAAAGCTGCAAATGTTTCAAGATATAAAGCTGATATCAGCTGTGTAGTCAAGATACAGTAGTATAGCTACAGCTAATACATAAAACTGTTCATTAGAAATTAAAATGGTATCTTAGTAGATATAATGCTCTGAAAGATAGTTGATGATTTGATTTTGATGGTCAGTTAATTGTTTTTTTTAAGTAAAAAAATGTCAAGCATTCCAGATTCTCTGTTTTATATCATTTGTAATTGAATTACTTTGTGGTTTGGACTGTTGGCCAATGTACACAAGCACCTTGAGCTCTGGGAACTTGCAGCTTTTTTTTTTACTATTTGTCAGTTTATAGGTTTGACAATTAAACAGTTGTTTGAAAGAATAATCCACAGAAAAGAATCATGTAGAAGATAGCAGTCTTATGCACCCATGCATATACAAACACACACATGCACACCAACCAGTGTATGCACTTGACACTTTGCCATGTTTTGATTTACCAGAAAATGTGACATCATGCTCCCTGTTGCGATAGTGATGGGTAGCACTGCTCCTGCTGCTGCGCAATCCGTGTGTCTCAGCTCTGGATTCAAGGTTTAACAGGGGTGGACTTGGGGGCAGCGATAGAGGGGAGCAGGAGAATCATGGGCTCTTCCATCATCTGGTTTACCTCACAGTGTCTCTCCATCAGCATCTCTCACTCTGAATAATGTTGCACCACTCCCCTGCCTCTGATTACATTCCACACGTTGTAACCCACTGACAGACCACACATCTCCTCCTGTCTGTCTTCAGCCTCCACAGCAGCATTCATACTCTAATCCACGTTTTTTCCATTTCTTTTTGCCACTTCATTTATTGCTGGTTTTCAGTGCCAATTTCAGAGTTGGACTTGATTGTAATGGAACCCTTCAAGGGGCAGAAATCACAGTAAGGTAATGCAGAATAATATTCCCATATTGCCACTCTGGGAAATTCACTGCACACAGTCCTCACTGACACAGCCAGCTATTGCACTTTGTCCCCTTTTTCTCCTGCAGTGCAACCAGGTTGACTCCAGTCCTTACATCCACCTCACTTACCTTTGCCCCCTCAGCAGTTCAGTTTTACAAGAGATGGCTTTGAGTCTTTGTCTGGGCTCATTCTTAATTCATCAGGGATATTTGTATGAGGCCGAGGTAGGAGTTTGATTCTATTCCCGGTGTGCAGCAGTGTCCGGCAGGTTTGTCAGTGACAGCTCTATTCTGAATTACCAAGTGTTCCCAAGCCCTCAGAAGGAATCCACAAAGGCTGGATTCTCTTCCTTCGCTGCAGCAGCCACAGCAAAATCATATCCCTAGTCCTTGAGCTCAGTGACAGCTGACTAATGGGTAGCACCTTCCACTTGTAGCTACTTATCGTTCCACGCACTGTGTGTTTTTGGGAATAGGTGTGTTTTCACTTGAAGAGAAGAGTTCCTCTGGGACCATCTTCAAGTTTTGCCAGTAGCAATTGGTATTTAAAATTGGAGTGCTGCTAAGCAACATTAATTGGGAAACGGTCTCTGTTGGCTCAGCAATGGCATCACATTTTATGTGAATGACAGCACTGATATTGGGATTGCATATATTTTATTCATTGCTTGCATATTACTTACATTGAAACTTTAGAAATTGTAATCTGGTTTGCAGTATGGCATTCTCTGAGCTATGCCAAAGCACCATGCTGGTGTTTTGCACTGTTTAACTACTGCATTGTTTGAATTGTTTGACTATTTAGGCCACATATATTTTCCCACTGACATTTTCAAAGAATGTAATGGTTTTAGTTTTTGTTTGTTTGTTTGTTTTCAGTGTTGTTTTGCCCACCTTGGAGGCAGTCATTTTCCATTTGAAAAATCTGTGAAAGTCAATTTGCAGAAAGAATTTAAACTTGCTTTACAAGCTCGGCAATTCATCATAGTGACACAGTAATGCTGTTTTCAATGTCAACGTTGCAGTGTTATTCCTGAAAGAAAACATTGCACAGATACCAAAACTAAACTTGCAGCATTTGTGCCCCAGGTTCCACATCTCAGTTGATCTTGACTTCATTCATTGATTAATTTTAAAACACCACTTAACCACACACATTTATCTTGATGTGGATGTGTACCAAAGATTGTAAAATTGCAGTCTGATATTAACAGAATCAGAGGATCAATTGAAACCTCTGTGCCAGCTTCATACAATACTAATCTAATCTTTCTTCTCCTGCTCTGGCAGAGTGAATAAAAGTTTGTGAGAGGTGACTGCACTCTGCACTAAATAAAGTATGCCCACAGGGCATCATAAAAACATGTGGCCCCATAGCAGCACACTTACCTTATCTCTATCAACAAATCACTAAATCTTTATTTGGTGAGCCAATGTCTAATCCTCTTGCGAGCCACATCAATTCAGTTTTGCGCCACATGCCATTTTCTCTCCAGCACGTTAGTAGTTAAGGTCTATTGTCTCTTGTCCCACATGCAAGTACTGTATCCTGGAATATAACAAAAAAATAATAATTTGGCTGATATTGATGTGGCTTTCTCTTTCCACACAAGCTCACCGTTTAGGGCAGCATAAACAAAAGTGCTGTTTTCAGTTCCTGTCTGGCTGTGAAGCAGCTGAATGGACAGATCAATGATTGTATAAAAGCCGTTTATGCTTTCAGGTTCTAGTGTGTTTTTGTGTGTGTGCTTGTGACTAACTTTATGTGTGTTTGTTTTTATACTAATGTGTATATGGAAGACCACCCTTTCAAGTGTATGGGCAGTTTTTGTTGCACCCACTAATTATGACACAAAGACGCATTCATTATATCCCTAAAAGTGTGCTTCACTTCTCTAACCCACTGTGAAGAGAAAAAGTCGATTAAGCAAGAAAAATACACAAAAACAAATGAGCACCCAAATGAGGCTTCTACGGTTCTTTATTCTGTTATTCACTATTATCATTTAAGCATGAAAAAGCAATTCAACATGATTGGGTACTTGGTTTTCCAGTGTAATCTAATTTCTAATGGACTCTGGTGGAAAAGGACTTTTCGACTTGTATTGCTTTTGTATTAACCTCCTAGAGTGTTTTGAAACTACAGGCCACCACTGAGTGGTGTCCATAGTTACAAATGAATATGCTTAAAGAATAGTGTAGTATTTTTATTTTTAATGCTGGATTAAAGGCAAGTAAAGCTTTTAGTTCATTGTACTGCAACACAATAGCTAAAACAGGAAGAAAATAATGATTAAAAAAAGAAGTTGTGTTAGGGGGTTGTCTGTGGGGTCTGGGCTATTAATCACCCACAGTCCTCCCTCACCTCTGGACCTGCCTTTTAATTGCATCTGCACTTCCTCTTCCTCTCCTGCTTCCTGTGTGTTTTTTTTTTCTCAGCTTTCTCTTCAAATTCTTCCCCTGCATGGACAAAGCACCCACAGGGCCTTGAGGAGATGATATAAACCAAGCTTATCTTCCTCTACCTGTTGTTCTATGCCCTTTGTTCCAAACAGCTTTTCCTCCGTACATTTGATGTTCACATTTTGATTAATTCCTGCCTGCCTGTCTGCACTGATGAGAAATTGAAAAAATAAAGGTGTTTGCGAATACTTCATTATTAGGCGATTTGCCTTTTGCAATGTCCAGCTGATACTGATTTACAAATAATTTGTTTCAGTGTTTGCCTCTGTCTCTCTCTGAAAACAGATGAGAGATTGAGGGGGGAAATTATATATCAAGTGGCGAAACAATAGAAATGCAGATGCTTCCATACAAGGATGCCTGAATGGTTTGAATGGTTCAAACAGCATCCACACACAAGGACACAAAGAGACAATAATGTAACTCTGTTTTAAGGGGACAAAAATCAGAAAAAAAGACAAAAACAACGAGAGGAAAAGGTGAGAAGAAGTTATGTCTGGATCAAGAGACAACATATGGGTATAAAATGAAGAACAATATCATAATATATAAATAGTGAAGGTTATATGTACAGAATCCCTCAGAAATATGGAGTATTTAGAGAGAGATATGGAGGGAAGCATGTATGCAGAGCCAGATGCTTGGCCGCCAGGCAGGTCTGTACCAAATACAAGGGCACAAAGCTTATTCTGGCAGTAGTAGATAGTGCCACCTCCTCCACATGTCCTTTCTTTACTGCACCCAGTACAAGTATGCAACATCTGGGACCCGAGGGACCATTATCATGAATTCTGTCTCACACTATCAGATCTGATGCACACGTGATTGACACCTTTTCTTTATATCAAATGCTGTTTGCAGCAGTACTTAATATCTGTATTTGTGCAGTAGTCTTTAAGGAATCACACTAATGCTTGAGCTTGTTTCTACCATACAGTAGTTCCGCTCAGTAAATGGAACAGTAGAGCCATGCACCGCTATCATAAACAGAAAACAAGCACTGGCAGTTGAACGGCCAAAGTGCGTGGTTTGGTTCCAACAGAACCCCAGGAGCCTGCAGGCAAGGGTCATATAACAAAATGTAAGGAGGTGATTCACAGCATCAAAATGAATGCAAAGTTGTGTCTTAAGGAGAGACGGTCAGACATGCAGACAGAGCCTGGGGCTGTCTGACCTCAGGATCGGGTCGTTAGATCCAAACCAGTCAGAGAAAATGTAACAGAACTAATCATGACAGCTCCTACTGACCTCGAGCCCTCAGCCTCGCAAGCGAGAGCAGAGATGACTTAGCCTTGACTCAATGGTCAGCCATGGAGAATGTTTGAAAATACAGCCAGCTTCCTAATGAGCAGCCTAATGAGGCACTGACAAGACTTTTGTCCCTTACTGCGCTGTTGTTCACTCGGTGATCAGCTGTGACAGAGGGAGAAGAACCAGTGATGTGGAGAGAGACTTGCCCAAAACTTTGTGATTTCCTGAAAGGTAAACTTTTGTCTTTTCATCTTGGTAGCAGTCTGAATATTAGTATTAGTATTAGCAGCTTGCGTGATACAAAATCTGAGTCAGTCACTGAATATGACATATGTTAAAACTGTTCAGACAGATACATTATACTGTTGTCTCATGCAATGCAGACATTTCCATCCCTGCTGACACTGTTATTGTGCTCTGTTGTCACAGATCTAATTATCTGTTTTCAAAGCTTTGCACTTTATGATTTTTCTCCCAGCTAATCGCTTTCCTGTCCCCACCCCATTCCTCCTGGTTGCGTGACTGTACCATTAAGTGTTGTGTTTACTGGTTTAGTCGTAACTAAGCATCTGCCGGGTATCCGACACTCAGCATGGGCGTTCACAGCCACAAATCACGTTGCAGCAGGATTTACAATAAATGAGGCTCAATCTAGCCTGTGGAGAACACATTTTAATATTTGCAGTGTGTTTGTTTGTTTGTCTGTCTGATGCTAAACAGCAATGATAATTAGTAGCAATCATTGCTCTGATTGTTTCATTTGGTTAACTTATCACATTTCGCAGCCTAATAACTAAATGCAGGTTTATACTTGTTATTTTCTCCACAGTGGTCGAAGCCAGCTCACTGGGGTCCACATATTAAAACAGACTGTAAGAATTGCCTCCTACCTCAAATACTTAGCATTACATGTTCTTCGAAGGAAGTCTTTTCTGTTTGTAGTACCGTAATTGCTTGCAGCTGTTCCCTAACTGCAATGTAGATGTAGAGAAACAGTTGAGCTTTCTGACCACTGACACTCTTGACATAGTGTGAAAGCTGTCTTAGCTTGGTAGCTGTATTTTTAGGAATCAAACTGTTGAATACTTTTCTTTTTTTTAATGGTCACATAAAAGTAAGGCAGATGCCTGTAGACTTAAAAGGCGCATGCTCAGTATTGTTAGCTAACAACTACATCGCCTCTCTTCCATCATACTGTCCTGCTGTCTCCCTCTTCTTTCATGTGCCAAGAGACGGAGCTTAAGGCCAGTGCTGACAAAATGGCATCATTATCTTAGCGTTAGCGCCTGCCCACGCTTTGCCTCTCATTCATTTCACAGCTAGCCTCCTGGCCCCAGAGAGAGAGAGAGAGAAAGATCCTGTGGGCGACAAAGAGAGAGAAGTTGGAAGAGTGATCTCTGCGTTTGTGATTCCACCCTTTCCACTTCTTCCTTTTCTCTCTCCCCACTAGTTCCCATGCACTGCTCCCTCATGGTTTACCAAAATACATGATGCCCTTTTTAGGACTTCCACTAGCACTGAAAGAAGCAGAAGGAGAAAAGAAATCGCCATGTTTCAAGACAGAAAGGAGGTTACTCTCACGTTGCCGCGGAGTCAAAAGAGAGGCTATTGGTGTTTGTGAGATGAACACTTCTGTGGTCTGTTAGCTATTTATTGTCAATGTAATCACGTGCTTTGCATTATTAGGTTGCTTCCATACAGAGACACGCAATAGGTTCATAGACAGATACATCAAAAGGAAATGTACTGCATATGCAATCTCAAAAATGAGTAGACACACTCAGTGAGGCAAGTCTAGTGGAGTGATTGTCACCGACGTGTCAGTGGAATGCGTGTGGGCAGGAATGAGAAAGGACAGGGCACAGTGGTGGCAGCCTTTTAAATCCAGCTGTGAAGTCTGAATCATTTGCTCTTTAATGACAATCATAACTCATTGTGAAGTTGTAATGTGCTCCACATTAACAGTGTGGGAGCTGGCTGTGGCTCATCTGTGCCTAATGCGCTATAGCTACAGGCTAAGAGCTCTCATCAAACACTGTTCAGCTATCACTTCCTCTTCTGAAAGTCTTTTGTTTACTTTGTGCCTTCCTCACGCCCACACCACAGAGAATCTTCGAAAGGCCCTAGACATCTCTCACAGCACGCAATTTCTGCTTCAAGTCTCTTGAGAACACAGTTACCTATATTCAACCATTAGACGTTGTATTTACTCATTATTTTGTGAGAGCAGTGCAGTCAGTTCTTGCTTTTCAGCTTCTGATGCTAATGAGGTGATCCTGTGGCCATGTCTGTAGGCCATATACCAGGAAGGTGTCAGTCTGGGTGTAAACCTTTGTGCTTTTGCTCTACTGGAAGTATGCGATGTCTAGGAATAGAAGCGGCACAGGTGGAGCTTTGCAACCCGGCAGAACTAAGAATGAGAGGCAATGTTTGTGTCAAAGGTGTGATAGATAATGAAGGATACACTAGCATGCACAGTTTACAAGCACACACATACTGATTACGGTAGGTCTGCTCTTTGTCTGTCATGTGCACACAAACAAGCACACATTTTGATTTGTCCAGTAATCAAACCCCAACATCCTAAATTGAAATACCTTGTCTGGCTGCATCAGTCAGTGTCAGTTTACATGTTACTTTCACATTTCATTTTCAATGGAGAGTTTATTGTGAATTTAACATGGATTAGATGTACCTGTGAGGACTACAGGTGGTGTACGATGATATGTGCACACACGCACTTAGATATTTGTTTTCCTTCCTCATGGGGACTTGACATTGCCTTTTATTTCCTGGAGACTTACCCTAATCACTACTTGTCTAACCCTAGCCCTTATCCTAACGCTAACCTTAAGCCACAAGAAATACCAGGTCCCTGCGGTTTAGTGTGCAAAGAGGTTTTGGTCCCCACAGTGTGAGTAATACCAGGTACACACACACACAAACACATATTGGTGATATGTTGCCAATTTGGCTACAGTTGCATCACCTGCACCTGGCTTAGTGAGGAAAAGCCAACTGGCTCCTCGTGAGTTTGGAAAATCACAAACCAAGTCGAGGGGTTTAGAAATGCATGAGGTGCTTTGCTGTGTAGCATTACCATGATTCATCTTCACAAAACTGCAAAAGCTTGTGATAATCGCTTTAGCTAATCCTTGCACGCTTTGGGCAAACAAGCATGGAGAGAGTGAAGGGGTGTTTTTTTAACCCTGGGGGGAAGAGGGAACTGGGTGATGGTGTCGGTGTGGGTGCAGCATGGTCAAGGTTGGGGGTGTATGTGTGTGTGTCTTCTGTACTTGTCGCATGTGTGTGTATGCACAGTATGTTTCTAAGTCATGTATATGCAGGACACACCTGCTGAGATGCATAGACAAACTGTGTAGTCGTATACATACTCACTTACTGTACAGTATACACAATACATACTATAAATCACAGAACATTTTGACAAACCGATGTTCATAGTATTATATTCTTACCTTCCAGACGTTAATACAACATTACAGCTTTGTCATAGCATGTTTAACTCTGTTTCACTCAGTCAAATAGAGCTGTCACACACCCTATGGGGACAACGTGCCTTTGGCAATTTTTGACTTTGACTTTGGCTCAATGCTGTACATCTCTAAAGCATGTTTGCCTTGAGGGTTTCTGAGTTCTAAATGTCATACAGTTTTACAGTATTAGGAGTGCATACTGTGCAAATGTCCATACTAAATACAAAATTTTAATCCAGTTTAGTTTATGTTTAGCTAAGAAATTCTTAACCATTTTCTCTGGGGTCTTCATTTTCTACAGTTTAGTTATTTTTCCTCTTCCTTTTTTCCACTGCTCATACAGTACTTCCAACTACACATTAGCACCTCTCCTGCAGATGGTGTGGTCTAATTGTGCAGGCCTTTCGCTGTTCTGCAGCCTTCCTCTCTCCATGCCATCTTCCAGGCTGAACAGATGATCACAGCCTCTGGTTTCTCTCCCTGGCCCAAAAGGCTCTGGAGGATGTTCTCATTAACAGGACGTGTCAAAGCCAACCTGCTAGCACTGCTAATTTATTTCCCCTGTACAGATGAAACATACCATAAGCCGACCACACACACACAAACACACACATTAATCTCGCACTGATAGATGTTTGTGTGTACTGTATTTATGTATGTGTCCACATACGCACACACACGCCACATGTGGCACGTGTCCTCTCCAGTACAGCTCCGGGGCCTTCTCCTGCTAGATTGCACAACAATTAGCAGCAGTGAAGGTTAGCGCCACACCTCTAACAGTCTGAAAAATGATGTATGTGCCTTTGTTTGCAAAGCATATGGGTTTGTTTGTGTGTGTTGCAGGATTTGTTTTGGGGAGGTAGAAGGGAGGGTGGGCTGTTACACAGTGTTGTCTGAGTTGGTACCTATGGGAGCCCTTCTCTGCCAGTCTCCTTCTTCCCCCAGCTTCTGTGATTCTCTCTCCATGCTGTGTGTGTCTGTGTGTGTGTTTGAGAGTGAGTTTAAGGGTGTTTTCCAGTGTATATGTGTTACCTGACAAGCCTGTCATATCAGTGTGCACCTTATCAACAGCTGCAGTAAAGCATTTCTGTATTTTACACTATAACCCACAGTATTTGGACCGTTCAACCTGTGTGTGCACACAAGCACATGTGTAGCCACACAAACACAATAAAGCCACCTGGCTCAGTTCTTCTTTGGGTTATGTCCCATTATAGTCTACAAGCCCTAAGACACATTTAGCTGACAGTTTTAAGACCCATCAGTCACATCTCTGTAAAGGCCGCTCATTCAGCCCACAAAAAGGTTCAGTGCTGCTTCGTACTGTAATAGAAAAACCTCATGTACTCACACACATAATGACACAGGTGCCCTCAGGAAGATGCTGTTAGATATCATTAGTGACTAATGTTTCTCTTTTAGCTTGCTCTGTGGCACTTTACTGTATCTTACAGGTTTGTACACACATACTGTATATTGTAAGCAGTTCTGTAGGTATCCAAACACACACATACACACACAGGTGACCCCTGTCATTTATTGAATTATAAGGGGATAGTCACCAAGGTGTGTGGCTCATTGTTTGGTGTCAAAGAGTTAAATTGCATGTGTTCATATTTACTAAGGAGTTGCAGTGGGGTTTTGTGATGGAGAAAAAGAAGAATATTGGCACCACTAGAATTTACAGGCTTAGTGTCATGGAATAGGTACTATATATCCAGGATCGTAAAATAATGGCGACAAGAATGGAAATGTACACAAATACCATCAGCACCTGATTTACCACCAATGAAACAGAGGGAGCTGTGGCAGAAATTTACCAGCAGGTGTAAAATCAGTGGCACTGCTGTCTGTGTGGCAGCTGTTAGTCATGTGAGACCTTGGAGTTAAGAACACATTTCAAAAGGGAGAAGATATTTGTAAATCACATTGGTCATCAGAGGAAAATGTGAAGTGACTTTTACAGGCTTTCAGGTCAAACTGTGCTTCAGTTACTGAATGAAATAAAAGATGATCTGACTGGCAGGAGACTGTGTGACTGCAGTTCCAAAATATGTTTGCTGATTTCTTCAACCAGATTAAAGTTTCGTAAACTTACACTTTGTTCTGCCCTCACTCTTGGTCTACATGTGCGCAGGCAGCAGGCCGTCATAAGTTTAGCATAATACACCTGAATTGCTAAGCTGTTGCCATTTGAGTTGCATTGTAGGTTATGTCGGTGCCAGATTTTGAATAAAAATGACTGGATCTGCTGCACTGATTTTGATCTTTTTTAAAAATTGTCCATCATGAATCCCACCGTATTTTGTGTTTGCAATGCTAAATCAGTGTAGTACTCTTTTAAATCACCCCTATCATCAGACAAGAATACTGATATTGGACTGCTCTGCAAAAATGGTTAGTGCAAAGGCAACACAAAACACTAGGATTTATGATCAGTGAACAATCATGGTTACAGTTAATAAAACGTTGAATGTTAATTGCAGGTCTATGATATGACACAAACATTCTCAGATGCACCACATACCAGTACACGTCCCCAGGCTTGTTTCCTGTTGCACTATAGAGGCCACATTGACTCTGAAATGTTAGCATTGGATGTAAATTGTGATGTGATTATATTTGATTACAGCCACCTTAGCAAGGATAAACAACATGACAGATGGAAGCAAATTTTCCTGATTATAAGTGTATACGATTTTATTTATTAACTTTTGAAATGTAACTGGTTCATACAGGACCAGTTATCTTGATTTTTTTTTATCTAGTTTTAAATAATAAACAGAAAAGTAATTTAAATGCAAATTGTAATGTGTGAAGAGGTCTATGCAGCATTTACTTGATAGTGTTACAGCTCTATGATCACTACTGTTATTACTGTCTTTTAACTCATTCCTGGAGTCGAGTCACTGATTTGGCCGTTAGTTGAACTTTCAGTTGAGTTCCTACCTCAGTGAAACTTGAGAACCACTAATTGCACGGTTCAGCCATCGTAGTCCACCATCAGCCCGCGGATTTCAGGGATCACAGCCTGATGGCTATCTTTGAAGAAAAATAAAAGAAGTGATATAGCCTCTTACTACTGAAAATCCACAATGCTTATCCTCTATACAGATTGTATAATTACATGTGTTTTTCCACAGTTTAAAGGCTGGAGGGATTGCTCTGGTTTATGCGCTGACCCATACAATTGGAAAAACAGAACCTTTTGTAAAGTTTTGATGGAGAGATGTTGATTAGATTTGAGAAATACAGGCTGAATTTCCTCAAGCAGTTGGGGAAAGCAATTTTGTGCTGTTTGCTTCCTTGGGGAACCTCGAGAAAACAATATGAAAATGATTTCTTTTTCTTTACAAGCATATTTGTTGCTTCCAGGCAAACACTGAAATAAAGGCAAAGTTGAAGCCTTTGTTTTTGTGGCCTGTATTAAGCTGCCTTTTTATACTTCTGTATCTGTGTTTTTCCTCCTTTGTTCCAGTGTAACAGAGAACTGGGCTTGGATGGTGACAATCAACTGGATGCTGATGGATATATTGTGTATGTACAGTATGTGCTGGCCTTGAGACTGCTGTTGATAGACCAATTGCACTTACATTTTGGTGGTTCTTCAGGGTGGAGTGAACATTGCCGGGGGGAATAATGTTAACAAAATTAGAATGCATGAAAGCAAACGCAAATCCTGAAAAACATGACTCGATGCAAACTGCTGACCGCAGCAGACGCTTTCAGAGTAAACTGTACACTCCCAAAGACAAGACTGCTGTCACTCCTCCTCAGTCTTACTCCAGCCTTGTGTAACTATTACCACCACCTCCTCCATCATTTCTCATTCTCAAAAGCCAAGAACAGCGCAGCACATGCCAGACCACGTTACACAAACACACACACACATGCTGACCTCAGCCTACTGCACTCGTCTGTGTTAAGTCCTGTTGGTCAGACTGTATCAGATGTCTTGTTGCTTTAGGCAGTGCAGTATAATACTACATACTGTACAGTAGTGATACAAAATCTGGTCCAAGACTCTGGGGAACACTAACCTGTACTATACATATCAAATCCATCATTAAATTTGTAGGCTATCGATCCAGAAAATTAACTGCACCACCACCACCAGAGCGTTTTACAGTTTCTTCCCCTCAAATGACTGCTGTGAGGGAATGAGAGGAGCCTAGAGATGTCAGCTGTGGGTTTCTGTTTAAATACTTTCTGACTATGTTAACTGTGTGTATGTGTTCTGGGAGCAGCTTATTCCAACTTGACCCACTGCTGCACAGAAAGTTGGGGAAGTTTGTGCTTGCTTTTGTTCTGCTGCTACTGTATTTCCTCTTGTGTTTTTCTACAAAGAAACTCCTCTCTTCCTGGGAGAGGATTTATTATGCCTGATCTCTCTCCTTCTTATTGCATTCTCTCCTAATCACCACTAAAGCCAGCCTTAATTGCACAAAGTCTCAATTTTCTCTTTTTCTCCTCCTCTTCCTCATGCCCTTGCTTTCTTTCTCTTAATGTGTCACAAAAATGCAGACAGGACAAAGGAAGGAAATGAATGTTTAATAAAAACAATATAGAATAAAGCAAATATGAGTAATTGGTTTGCATGATACTGATACGTGTACTAAGTGTAATGTCATGATGCTGCACTAGTTAATGCTGCGGAGCACTTTGAGGAAGTGATTGAGGCTGATAGCAGAAGGTGTTGTTGCCACTGTTTTGGGTATCCCTCCGCCATGTACCAGTGAAGCTGGTGCTTGCAAGCCAACAATAAAATTGTTATATGTTCAAATCTCCTTGATCATTTTGAACATTACACTAAGCAGAGAGATATAGTTACATAGCAGCAGGAGACCCTGACATTTGTATTGTGTGTGTGTGTGTGAGTCTGAGATTAGTGTTTTTCATGTTAGTCATTTTTCATGAAAGCATTTTTGTCATGGTTGGAGGCATTGGTAGGCACTATGTGTTCATACATGCTTTTTGCATTTCTCCCCATGTCATATAGGCAGTAATACAGTGTTATTGTTTGGAGTCCTGGTACCAGCTCAGGCAACAGTTCAGTTCCCCTTGATGTGAGAGATGGCTGAGAATTGGTGAAGGCCAATCAAGCACTTCTGTGCTTGTTTGGAGGAATACTAATCAGTCATTTAGTCAAGACCAATGCTTGGTCTTTCTGTGAATACATGTATAAATGTGTGTGTGTCCTTTTGCTACCACCATGCCCGTCTCCTCTCTGCCCCCTGCACCCAGACCCTGCCCTTGTCTTTAGCTACGTTCAGACTACATGCTGACGTGAATCAAATCAGATTTTTTTTTTTCCTCCAAGTGACTCAGATTTGATGTTTTCAGGGATTGTGTGAACAAACCAAATAAACCTTTTCAATTCAGTTCTGGGCCACTTCCATGTGTGGTTCTAGATTTGATTCATATCTGATATTTGACCATACCTCTGCAAATGTGCACATCACCTGTCATCATCAAGAGCAACAGCTGTGATGGGGTTCAGTGGAGAGACCAGGAAGTGTCACATTTGTTGGACATTTGGAGAAGTCTCTGACCATGCCAAACTGGAAGGAACATGTTGTAACCGAACAGGTTTTAAGGAAATTAAGCTATCTGACCGATGCACAAATAACATTATTGTTGTTATTCTTGTACGTATGTACAATTATGCTATTGCAGCTCACATGTCAGTTAAATCGACGGTTTTGGACTCGAACACTCGTCACTTACAAACACGAATGTGAGCCATCAACACTAAGAGATCGGTTTTGACAAAAAGATTGGAATTGAGCATTAGGGCCTATAATGTGAATGTAATTATAGTTCTGTTTTTCTTCTACCTGCCCTGCCCCTCTACACCCACACTTTCCTGTCACTCATCTTGAATAATCATCAACCAGAACTTCAGCCAGCTCTCAGCTTTCACTCTTCATCAGGCTTTCTTCACAGTCTCACAATCTGCTCTCCAGGGGTATTCTTTGTACATCACTAATCAGATCTGGGATCAAAGAAGTAATACTGGTTTTTCTAAAGCCAGCTAAGGTTATCAGGATATTTTGGTTCTTTGACCCCCACCTCAGATGTGGATTAGAAAAGTGGGATTCAGTCATCTGAGATAGGTAGGTGCTCTCGTGGCAGAACCATGATCAGCTGGTTTCTCATTGGCTACGTGCAGATGTCCAAAGAAAGAGAGCAGTCTGTCATCACAAAACTATGGTGAGATGGAAGATAAAAAGTGGCTGACAAAATAAATACACAAATAATGCACTTAAATTCTTAATGTGGCCATTACTGCATGTACATGCTTTGATATGACCACATAATTTGTATCATCTCTGCATTATGTTCAGAGCAAGTACAAACACAACAAGTAAAGTACAACAATGTTCTTCCCACTGGTACCAATGTAGTGTATTACTCTCAGCCCTACTACCATGATTACAGTTTTTCTCCATGACTTTGCCTAAATATTTGCTGTAATTGACAGTGATTATTAAATTCTGTAACTCCACTTTGACTTCCTGCCTGGTGTTTGCATTTGAGTCGATGCCTCAACAAAAACCTGACAGTTGGTGTTACTGATGTGTGATTGGTTGGTTCCACAGAGCAGAAAGTTTGGACAACTGAAACACAAATCTGAACCCTGAACTAGAAGGAGGTTAGAAGCCAACAGTGTGCCTGCCAAGTGTCCAGCTGCTCTGAGATCAGACAACCTGTTGGGACTAGTCGAATCCCTTCCATGACCAACCAGCCACGGTTATAGCAGCAGCTTCTTTGGCATTCACCCACGCATCCACACTGAAAAGAGCCACTCATTGTGGTCAGGTATTAATTCATTTACCGCAACATTTTAACCTCGCTATTTAAGTGTAACATGTGGACCTTTTAATCAGAATAATGGCAGCAGTTGGCTGTGAAGCTGGCTGGCAACTTCCATACATGTTATGAATGCCCAGGATCATTTAAATGAAAGAAAATTGGCTTTTTACTGTAACTTTTTCTTAACCCATATTAAAAGCAGGGCAATTGAACCATACATATAATATGTAAACAGCACCATGTTGTCCACACAGCATATTTGTAGTTTGTGTTTAATTGAAGCTGACAGAGAGGTTTATAATAAAAAAATGTTTTGAGGAGGCATATGGCCTCCACTCTTTAGGGTATGAGCCCCCAAATGTACACAGAACAGTTCAAATGTATATTTCTAGTAGTAGTTTCATGTTTGCCTAAACTACTTGTACTTGTAAGCCTTCGCTCATTCATTTGGTTAAAATTTAGTGTAGAATGATCATAATAATAGATAGGATTTTCTAGCAAACCAAGCAAGGTGTTTTTTGAGAATAAAGTTGCCAAGCTCTATCTCCAGCCTAATATCTCATGCTGGCATCTTGGATTTTCACCCATAGAAAGTGGAGCGCTGCAGTAAAGCATAAGCCAAACAAAACACAAAGTAAAGCTGCATAAGACGCCACAGGCCATCCACAGACAGGACACACACAACTCTACATAGGCTTTATGGTGCTCAGTCTGCTACAGTAGTACAGTGTTGTTTAAGCAAGGCAGGGAAGGTTTAGAGAAACAGAAGCTGGGGTACAACAAAAAAGATATTTACTGAAAGTGTTGAATATTAAAGCACATTTTAAAAACTAATGAGACCGCTTTTTTTCTCATTCCATTCCATTCCATTTCTTTAAAATTAATGTTGTGGTATTGTCTAATTGATCCACACTTTTTTGCCTTACATCTTCTCTATTTCCTCCCAGTCAAACAAACCCTCATTCATTCTCTCGCCAATGACGAGGACAAGTGAAAAAGCTAACTTTGTGAAGCTGTGATTAATATTAGCCACCACAGTTTTGCCTGTGGGAACTTAAAGGAGTTAAACACTCTCATCTCATTAAAATTGTTTTTTGAATTAGCTGTGCCTTTGTAGTTGCCAAACATGACAGAAGTTCATTGTCTGGAGTTCCCAAGTGCATTTGAACATAAAATGCACTAAAAACATAAAACCGTCAGATAACTGAACAAACAGAAGCAGGTTTGAAAAGCTCTACTAATACAATAGCTTTGCTTTGCTTTGATGCATATTTGACTTATAAGTAGCATTTATTTTTGTGCAATGCTTAATACATTTGTACTTTATGTGTAACGTAGGATTCCTTTCATACAAGGGGTGAAGGAAAATTCATATATGGTTTGATGTATTGTCTCTGCACTCAGTGTCTGGATGGTTGTGCAAAGTTTGAATCAGCTCTGTGTGCGTTGATAGCAGCTGGTCACTGGCACCATCCCTTTGTAAGTTTCTTGGAAGGATGGAGGGTTGAGCCAGTCTCTATGATTGACATCAGTGAGCCAGATCCCTGATGGGCTTCTAACATTGCTTTAAACACCCTTCCATCACAAATTTGTTGTCCCTTTATAGTCCATCAGTAGTGGACAGTGGACCTGGCTCTGTTAAGCCAGTCACTGAGGATCCAGCCCACTGTAGAGTTCTGATTAGACTGCACACTTCCCATGGTGCCTCTGATCAGCAGCCATGTTCATATCCCCCCATCCATCTCTTCATCCTGACCCTCTGTTTCCATCTCTCTGAGCTAAATCGCTCTCCCTTTGTCACTCGTTGCTCTCTTTCTCTCCTTTCTTATTCTATCCATCTGTCCTGATCTCTGGAGAGGCCGGCCCAATTAACCTGTTTAAACAGCCATCTGAGCATCCCATCCATTCCAATGTGGCTGTGTGAGAGAGAGCCAGTTCACTGAGCCAGAATCCAAGTGCCAGGCCCTATCCGCTTCCCTCCACCCTCACCTCCCTCTTCATCATCTTCATCCTCCACTTTCTACTTTCTCCTCTCATGTCCTCAATGGGCCTGATTGTTGCAAAGATTAGCCTGACCCAGGACCTGTAGACATGGTTTCTTTAATGTTTGCAGGGCAGGGTGATATCTGATGGATTCAGTGCACTATACTTTGAACAATTTAAATGGCTGCAGCTATAAACTCGTGTGCCTCTGGAGATCTCTTCAGTAATTGCAGTCTGTCTGTGAGCATTTCCCTCCTGTTTTCTTTCTCGTCTTTAATGATCTTTCATTCGTTTCCATCTGATTGCCACCTCCTCACATTTTCCATCCTCTCATCCATCTCGCTTTCCCACTCTGTCTGCCCTTCCCTTCTCCCCTTCTCCTCTCACCTTCTTTCTGTCACTCCTCAGCTTTCTTCCTCTCTCCTGACAGTATCCCTTTCTCACTTTCCTTTCAACACTTGTCACCTACTTCCTGTCAGGCTGTCCAGAGAACACCATAAGAAGGTCACAACTCTTTTCAGCATTCCTCTCCTCCTTGTCCTTGTCTCGTTCAAGGGAAAAGAGAACTTTAATTAGATAAACGGGGGAGGGGGGGAAGTGAAGATGAGGCTGGGGTGTGATATTATCCAGGCACACAAAGCACCATTTCACTTCCTTCTAAGCAACAGTGATAAAGAAATCATAGAATATAGTCCTTCCTTGTGTGGGAACGTACATTTGAAATATTTCAGGGTGTGACTGCTCACATTGACTAGGCAGTGGAGTAGTGCTGGGCTTGCTGCATGGCACACTGGGTTGTCTGTGTAATTTGCCAGATCAATGCACAACCTGGGCCAACCGTTTTAGATGACTTGTTAATGTGCAGCTCTGAGCCGCTGGGCTTCATTGCAGTGTTCTTGGCCGATTTTTATAATCTCTCTTACAGCAGTATTGACCCAACTGAGTGAAAAGGAAGCTATTGGAGGTGTGTGTGTGTGTGTGTGTGTGTGTGTGTGTGTGTGTGTGTGTGTGTGTGTGCGTGCTTTGATGGAGGGGTACAACTGGCACTGTCTTTTTCTTTAATTGGTGCAAGACCCTCTGGGTACTTTATGCACAGTCTGTCACTCCATTTATGTGTGTATTGTTGCAGTTAGTTCAGCTTGTCATTGTTGAAACATGCAATGTAATCATAGTAAACAACTACACAAAGGGAGAGAGTATACACCTACAGTATGTACACTGCTACTTACCTCATTATTTATTGTCTCATCAGTTTTGACTTGTGCCGGTTTTCATTGAAATATACCTGGATTTAAAAAAAAAACGTTTTACATGCAGTTCTAATGTTTTTATATCAGGGACCACAAATGGCATGAAATGTCCTGGGGCCTGTGTCATGAAGGAAGATTATTGTATTCTAGTCATGCGGCCATAGCTTACTGTTTACAGTTAGACCTGCTGTAATATCACTTTTTGCTTTGGCTATAAACATATTTCCCCAAAGATAGCACTGTTCCATCTCATACAGTATTATATAGTAGCTATATAGTATAGTAGTTATAGTATTTCATTAATGGTTCTGACAATGTCACTAATAATTCCCAACTCTGGCTTGTTCATATGATTTGTGCTAGTTAAGAAAACTCAGACTTAACAGTCAGTTGATAACCAGCTTTGTGATACCAGTTATCCAGGATAGACAGTGTTAGCCTCAGTGAAGCCAGATAATCCCAAGATAGTGACAGACTTTGTTTATGATCATAACCATGAAGACAAAAGTTATTTTAACCAAAACTACTCTCTTTATCTAAACCTGACTATGTGGTTTTTACAGCTTAACTTAATGAAACTCCATAATTGTAACTGTGTGTTATGATTGTTTCCATGATAATGAAAGTCTGCAACATCCTACGGGTAATATATTGTTTAGATCTGAGGACTTCTTGCAATCAGAATAAGAAAAATCAGGAGGATAAGAAGAAAAAAGTAAAGTAAGAAAATGAAATGTGTAAGACTTTGGTGTTTTTTGTGCTGGAACCAATGATTATTTTCGTCATTAATTGATTATTAATTGATTATCAGCTCCCTGAGAGATAAACCAGGCCTTTGATCATCAAATTAAGGAGAACAAAACTAAGTTAAATCCATAAATCCATGCAGGTGACTGTGTTTCAGTGGGCAGAGCAGTTGTCTCCCAACCGGAGATTCGGAGGTTCGAATCTCGGTGCCTGCCGTTTCATGTGTCGAAATGTCCTTGGCAAGACACTGAACCCCCAAGTTGCCCCCGATGGTTAGAGCCATCGCTTGAGTTGGCGCCGCAGATGGTTGCCTCAGTTCTATACCGGAAACAAATTCATTGTGTGCAACATACTTGGCTAAATAAAGTGATTATTATTATAGAAGTTGTTTTCTGTCCTGCTGTATAAAGGCAGGCACTGTTTGATCACAGGGGTTTACAGTAAAGAGGGTTTTGCTGCTATAAGCACAGCTTTAAATTAATTATCATATATCTATTCATCATCTATACCTGCTCGTCTTTTGCAAGCTTGCCAGAACTGGAGCCTTTCACAGCATGTTGTTGTTTGCAACATTGTGTTTTAAGAAACAGATTTTCACACAGATTTCTGTGTTTTTCTTTCTTATTCTAAGTACAGGTTATGTGGTTGGCAGATTAAAATATAAACTATAAAAATTAAAATATCGAACCCCTTTTATATGTTAGTTACAACCCATGCATATATGCTTTTTTAGATATGGTTGAAGTTACCTGCCCTCTCTCAGTATGAAGGCTACTGACCCCTAAAGGCTATGACGGGGGGGGGGAGGGGACAGTAACTGACAGACAGTGAGATGAGGGGCAACAGGCCACCTGCTGCTTGAGCATGTTTTTATTTTGTTTTTTTTTTTCTGGTGTACTCAGAAATACAATGCAGCATGCTTTGAGTTTGATTTTTGACTTCTTATTGTTAATACAATCAGGCAGCCTTCCAAAACTCTATTTGCACAGACACGTTTGCCAACTGGTGTGTTTGTTATTGTGGCTCCCCACCTTCCAAATCTAATCTTTGAAAATCTACAAAAAATAATGATAGAAGCAATGAGGTAAGACAAAAAGGAAGGAGAATGAGGCAACCAGAAAACAGCAAGCACACTTTTTATGCTTTTGTTTAGGGTAGAAATGTTCAGTAATACAAAGAGAAAAACAATCTGATGAACAGGTTTTTCTGTCTGTTGGGTTGATGTAGTCCATCTCTTATGTGCCCTCCTGCCTAGGGACACCTGTGCGGCACTTGCTGCACTCAGTGGACGGAGTGTTGCTGGAGAGCCGTCCCCTCTGATGGAGCTCTGAGTAGCTGTATGTACATCTAGCCTGGCCATCTGAGCGAAGGGTGCTAACATGATCACAGGCATATTTAGGGCCAGACAGAACAAAAACCTGGCTTTACTCGCAGTTTACTTTCTGTAATGACAGCCCTGTCTCAGCTGTTGTAAAGCTGGTGCCATAGAGAAAGAGAAGATCCCACAGTGAGCTGTGGCCTTCGGCTCAGCGTTTCCTGCAATATGCCATCTAGACATTGTGAAGATAAGAGGCCATGACTTACAGTATCTTTTCGTGACCATTTAAATGCTCTACCATAAAATACATATTTTTGAGAGGGCTGTGGTGATGTGACAAGTTACAGTAAATGCTGCATAGAATGTTTGAGGATTACATGTACGCCTTCATCTCCGTGTAAACACTAAAGAAGAGAAGAGGATGGGATGACCGGTGTGGCAATCACAGTGAATGCAGATGACCTTATGGCTGAGAGCTGCCACAAAGACTACAGAAAGACAAGAAACAGAGCAATTTAGTCCTCAGATTGCAAACTAAAAGCATAGTATTTGTCACTCAGGAAAAAAAAACATGGTATTACTGCATGCCACAGCAGTAGTGGAATCAATATTTCCTGACAGACAATACAATTAAAAAAAATATATAGGTGTGAATAAACTATATATGCAAAAGGAGCTGTTTCTGCAGATTAATCCTGAAGAATATCTATCACTTAGTTTCCCTTTAGTGCTTTGTATTCTTTTAATATGTTACAGCTTTGCTTATTAATATGGGTTTTATTTCTGTTATGACCAATAATAATTCTAGCACACACCCGGCTTGGTCTGTCTACAAATAAACTGAACTCTAGTCTCTCTTAAAATCAGTGCCTCACCCCTCCACAACAGCAGCACACCACTCCATTACTTGGCGTTATTTTCACTTTAGCTTTAGTTGAGAACAATGCTCAGCAGTCTTATCTTAAAGATGTTTTGACCCGTTGCTAGCTACCTCCAGACACTGTGTGTGTGTGTCTGTCTGTCTGTGAGCACCAGTTTAACCTGATCCCCAACATTCATTCATTTTCTACTGCTTAGTCCCTGAACGGGGTCACGGGGGGGGGCCTGGAGCCAATCCCGGCCAGCAATCGGGGCTCAGGGGGACAACACAGACAAACACACACACACACACACACACACACACACACACACACACACACACACACACAGGCAACGGCGCTAACCACTGTGCCACCGTGCTGCCCTTTGATCCCCAACATACCATCACATATTTAAAGTATATTTCATTATTTAATCATCACTGTTGGAATCATCTGCTTTCCTGAACAGTATATTGAAATTTTCTTAATTCTTTTTGTCTACAGTGAAGTTTGACGACTGCATGGGGAATAAAGCTGTGGTTTTCCAGAGCAGCAACAGCGTGCAGACAGGCGGGTCCATCTTTGTACAGGGAGCGGGAGCCAGTCTGGATGAACCAGTCCAGTTCAAAGTGACAGCAAGTGGTCCACACAAACATATCTGGGAGACTGTGGTCCAACTGGCAATGACTGACCCACCATCACCTCAACAACATGAAAATGAGGTGAGTTATACATTTACTGAGCACAAGCACAGACACAAATATCATGCTTCAGATTTAAATTATCATCTGAGAGTTTCTTCTTCCTATGACAAACTTTCTCTAGTGGTCTGGTGATAGTAACAGCAAAGAATCAGGTCAAAACTCCTCAGGGTTTGAGAGAGAGAGAGAGAGAGAGCGACTGGGGCACATAAAAGTTGCAGTAGCACATGGTTGAAAGTGATAGAATCACACCGCCACAGGGGGAAAGCACGATTTCCCTCAGCCATAAGCTGTTATTGGAAAACATCCTGTGCCTTAGATACCCCAGGGGTCCTTGACTCTACCTCCTCTCTTTAAAAGCTGTCGGAGGTCGGGTGAGCAGCCTGAGCTCAACTGTCCCCAGGGTCCGATCTGATAGTCAGGATCAGCACCAGTGTTAATCAGATTAGGTAATGACAATGCATGTGATTAGGGGCCCATTTTCACTAACATCTCACACAGAATGTGGTTTTTGGTTTTTTTCTAGGAACCAGTTGTCATTTTCTGGTCATAGAAACTGTTGTAAGTTCCAATTGGGCTTGAAATCAACTGACAACAAACTAAATTTAAAGCAACAATGGATCAAATGGCTTTATAATGTGAAAGGCATCTCTTTTAGTGACAAGCCCACAGCGAATTATCACCCGATTCCACAAACCTCCTCAGCCCAACAGAGCCTGATAGCTTCATATGATATGATTATCATCATTCAACTCATGGGGTCATTTTTACATCAGAATTTTCACCGAGTAGCAGGGAGTATACAAGGCGTTTAAGCTCACATTGCCATGTCTTTTATAGTCATTTAACCCACTTTAGGCAAAAGAAAAATTGCTGTTGCAAACAACACAGTGAGCAAAACTGATTATTTTTTACTGCTATAAGGCAGGGGTCCACTTTACTGTACACTGGGGAGAAGTGATATTTGCATTGTCTTTTTCTTTTTTTTGAGGACTCTGCCATACTGCTGCATGCCATGACACTCAACTGAACCAGTGGACAGAGGCTGACTGTGAAGTCTGCCCAGAAAGAAAAGCGATAGATTCACTTAGCACAAAGAGAGACCTCTCTCTCTCCCCCTCCCTCTCTTTTGCTCGCTCTCAAGAAAAAAAAATCGATTTCCATGATATTATTCATTATTTGCAGACATCAGAGAGCTGCTCTCAAAAAGCAGGAGACTCCCAGAACTTCTAGGAGAAGTGAGATGTCTGCAACTTTAATGTTTTGATCCTGTGTCACTGCTCTCATTGTGTCATTTTTATCAGTGGGTTAAACCAAAAGGTCTGAAAACCCATTATGCACTACTTGCCCAGCACCGGCACACACAATTTACAGATATTTGAACTGTACTATAATCACTTTGAGTTCTTAGCTATTCGTGACTGACAACATAAGATTTATGTGTAAGGTATAAATGATCGATGGTTGATCTGGCGGAACCTTTGACGGACTGCTGTTTCCTGCGGTAAACCGTACTCATTTCCTGTTTTCTGTATTTGCACTGCGTTGTGCTTGCTTCCAGATTGTTTAGGAATTAAACTCACTATTTTATATTCTTGTCTCAAAGTGATGCTGAAAAACTGGTCCATGCATTTGTTACTTCCAGGC
>NW_018127986.1:998252-999918 GCF_001952655.1 Monopterus albus | reverse complement strand
TCAGACAGAAGAGGGTTTTGGGGAAAAACTATTAAGTGTTCAGTTTCGATGCCATATGTCAGAACAAGATCAAGAGTGTGATTAAAACAGTGAGTGGGTTTATTTACAGTTTGAGAGAAGCCAACTGAGTCTAATAATGAACAGAATGCATTGTTGAGGCTGTCATTGTCGGCATCTACATGAATATTAAAGTCGCCTACTATGATTATTTTATCTGTACTAAGCACTAAATCAGACAGAAAGTCTGAGAATTCACTTAAAAACTCTGAATAAGGAGCAGGTGGACGGTATACAATAACAAACAGAACAGTCTTTTGAGTTTTCCAGTTTGGGTGTGAGAGACTCAGGGTGAGACTTTCAAATGAGTTATAACTATGTTTAGGTCTAGGGTTGATTTGATTTGATTTGATTTGATTTGATTTGAAATGAAATCAACCCAGCGAATTTGAATGACTGTAGGACTTTTGTGACTTTGAGTATTGATATTTTGACAGCTATATTAGCACTGAATTTAAAACTAGAAAATAAATAGTTTTCAGCTGGATGTTCTTTGTAGTGTGCATGGCCAGAAAACAGAAGACATGGCACCAACTCAGTCATGGAATCACAGAGAAAAATAGAGAGGCGGAGTGGGACATCGGCCAACAAAGGATCTATTATTGGGAGTGGGCGTATGGAAGCATATGTTTTTCTGGCTCTGAATAGGTTGGCCTTCATTCTCACACTTTTATAATTCATGCTGCTTCATTCTGGTTAGTATGATAGGAACTTCAGTATTATACTAGTGTGTTAAAGGTCAGATGACTTACTGTTGCACTTTATTTTCCATTGCGTTAACTAATATGAAGATTCTCAGAAGCTATGAACAGACAGACAATCAATGAGAGAGATAGACAGGGTCAGAGGTCAGAAATACACTACACATTGGAACAAACATGTACGCAGTGATAGCAGGAGCAGAAATCGTGGTGCTGAAACAAAATGTGATGTTTCATTATGGAAATAATGCTTTGTGGTGTGCTCTGCTGAATAATAACTTCCAGATGTCTGGGTAGCCAGGGGCTGGCTGATATCAAAGAGTGCAGGGTTTGGGGGATGCAGTGGCATGGGGTGGGTGTGTGTGGGGGGGCTGGGACCACCGCCAGCTGGCTAAGGCTGATGGCACCAGGGCTGCGCGGCTGCATCCATTTCACACTCAGTGACTTCTGTTCACATAACGTTAGCGTGCATAAGTGTGTGTGTGGTATATATGCAAGAATGTACTTGATTTTTTTTATTTTTTTTTTTTTGCGAGACAAATTATATCAAATCAAGTATGAATTATGCTTGTTTTACGTAAAATTTTCATTTCTCTGCATGGTATATTTGTGTATTTGTTTAGGTAAGAAAGGGGTTTAGAGCCTTACAGGGTTGCATGTCAAGGAGTGTGTGGGGCACACTGCTTGACACTTAATCTGTTTTAGATTAAGGGAAGTAATGCAACCTTTGAATCTGTGGAATCTTAAAAAGTTTTGATATCTCTGGTTTACCTTTGCTCCTTATCCTCCATCTTTCACAATATTTGAAATGTGCACAGATATATCTGCCTAACCTGTTGGGTTTTTTGTTCTTTTCTTTGTGAGTCTGAAGAGCAACAAGCGAATTAGAACGGGGGGGGGGGGGGGTT
>NW_018127986.1:996268-998240 GCF_001952655.1 Monopterus albus | reverse complement strand
GTGAAAAACCCACTTAAGCCTATAGCAGCGGTGATGGGCACAGCTTTCTCTCTGTCTCCTTCTCTGTTTTTTTTTTCTCCATCTTTTTCTCTCTCCATCTGTCCTTGGGGAGCTCACTAGTACCTGTTAGCATATGTAACTAAAAGGCTCTGGAGCATGACTTATGTAGGGGAGGGGAGGGGAGGGAGGAGGTCACATCTGCTTCTGACAAACCTTCTCCTGATCCCCCTCATTCTATACCAAACATGTCTCCCTCCACCTCTGTTTTCCCTCACTGCACTGGTGAGGTGTGGAGCAACCATCCCCTGCAGTCAACCCCACTAAGCCGTCCTCTCTCTGAAGAAAAGAATACATTTGTCCAGGTCCAGCTCACATCTGTCTCATCCCGCTCTGCTGACAAACCCTGTTTGTGCACACAGGCATGTTGGGCTTGGCAGAAGTTGGTCTCCTGCATATGGACCGAGTGCAAAGGATCGTTTACATGTTTCAGTGAGCTTGGCACAATGACAACTTGTGTGTTTGGATGACTAGTCTGTCCCGTGTACAGACTGGTAGACAAGTAGGAAGAAGAAGGATAGGGTGCTGCTGTATGGTGCTGTGAGCAGAAAAGAAAGCTGCATAGGCTTATGAGCATGGTCAAAATTTTCTCTGTTTCAGGGGTTATAGCCCCCTTGTGGCCAAAACAGAATGTGTCGCTTTCCCTTAAGATATAGAGGGAATTTAAATATGCTGTATTTAACTTAGATGTCCAAACTTTGGGGATATTTTACCAGGATATGTTTTTATTGGTGATTTAGAGGTAATTGAATTTAACTAAAAGCTCCACTTTGGTTTTGCATTATAAAAGGCTTGCTCTCATTTGTTTGGATTTTTTAAAATTGAAAGTTGGTTTAGCTGCATCCTTGTATGGAGGGTGGAATAGTGCTATTGGTTTATCATACACTTGATTTTTAGAGTTACGTAAAAGCAGAGTGGGATTAGGACCACAGCTCCCAGTGAATTCAATGCATGCACCAGTCATGTTTTAAAGCATAGGAGGTAGTCAGAAGGAAGTCTGAGTTTAGCTGGGTAATGTTGTATATCTTATTTTTCTGCTCCAGTTCCTTCAGACATGCTAATACACAAACTGAAGTACCCAAAGTCTGCAGTGAGCTCAGGCCTGCAATATCTTATGAATCTTTATCATTCATTAGGATGGACATCACTGACCCTGGTATATTTTTATCTATAAAGCAATACTGCGTATACTTCCATCTTATCTTTGGATCCTTTTCTGTCTCCGCTCTGGTGACCACCAGCATGCGTTCTTCCAGGTGATTACTTTTTAATGTACCTTGAATTTTTACAGATCTGGGGAGAGCTGCATTTTCCTGCTATGCACCTTGTTCATGGAATAACTTGCAGGAAAATCTAAAGTTAGACACATTCATATCTATTGTAGAATTTAAGGACATCATAAAGAATGCAATGAAGGAGATATAGCTGTTTTTCCTGAGAGCCCATAGTTTTTATCTTGTGAATGGATTTTTTTGTATATTGTGTTGTATGTGTTGAGTTTTATTATGTTGTAAATTTGTATGGCTGCTATCTTGGCCAGGTCTCCCTTGAAAAAGAGATCTCAATCTCAATGGGACCTCCTGGTAAAATAAAGGTAAAATAAATCTCACGTGGTATATCCTACTGATATATATACAGTGGGTACGGAAAGTATTCAGACCCCCTTAAATTTTTCACTCTTTGTTATATTGCAGCCATATGCTAAAATCATTTAAGTTCATTTTTTTCCTCATTAATGTACACACAGCACCCCATATTGACAGAAAAACACAGAATTTTTGACATTTTTGCAGATTTATTAAAAAAGAAAAACTGAAATATCACATGGTCATAAGTATTCAGACCCTTCGCTGTGACACTCATATATTTAACTTAGGTGCTGTCCATTTCTGCTGATCATCCCTGAGATGGTTCT
>NW_018127986.1:990653-994992 GCF_001952655.1 Monopterus albus | reverse complement strand
AGAGCGGTTTTGAAGCTTGAGTCTGGCTGGCGGCATATTGGCTTTACTCTTTTAACGTGGTGTCTATGGAGATTGACTACCTTTTGGAGCCAGCCTCAAGTGGCCATTTGAAGAACTGTAGGTTTTGGCACTTCCACATTGACTTCATTTCTCAGGCTCTGAGGTTGCTGCTTGCTCCTAACACGGACTTTGTGCCTCTATATACTTGCTCCTTCCCTTGTGTCATTAATTAATACAGTCGCTAGATGTCACCAAACCATAGCACGTAACATTCTGTCATAATAACCCGCTGGCATAAAGGACATTTACTGTCATATTTTAGGTAGGTAGGTACTTTATTGATCCCTCAATGGGGAAATTCCAGTGTTTTAGTAGCAATGGAGAACAAACAACATAATACCATGAGAAACAAACACCACACACATATCTTGATAAACAAATTTCAGTACCTCAAGCAGCAATAGAGAACAGACAGCATAACACCATGAGAACAAGCACCACACACACATCCTGATAAATAAATTCCAAGTAGACAGAATCAAGTATTTGAATAATCAAGAGTTTACATATGTGCATATTAACCATGCATTTTACCCCAGGATTTGAGTTTTGCACATCAGTTGACTATTACGTAGTCTCTCATACTTTCATCTAGCTTATCCCTACAGTGATGTGTTGTACAGTCTGATAGCTGTGGGGAGGAACGACCTACGGTAACGCTCCTTCTTACACTGGGGATGTAACAGTCTTGTGCTAAAGGAAGTGTTCAGAGCCTCTACTGTGTGGTGCAAGGGATGGGAGGGGTCGTGCATGATGGATGTTAGTTTTACCAGCATCCTTCTGTCCACCACCTCCTCGATGGAATCCAGAGAGCAGCCCAGGACAGACTCAGTTCTCTTGACCAGCTTGTTTAGTCTCTTTCTGTCCCTGTCCGTGCTACCTCCTGCCCAGCCCACAACAGCGTAAAAAACAGCAGATGCCACTACAGTATCATAAAAAGTCCGAAGGAGTGCCCCCCGCACACCAAAGGACCTCAGTCTCCTCAACAAGTGGAGGTGGCTGTGGCCCTTCTTGTACAGGGCATCAGTGTTTTCAGTCCAGTCCTTTTTGTTGTTGAGGTAGACCCCCAGGTATTTAAAGGTGTCCACAGTCTCAATGACTGAGCCCTGGAAGCTCACTGGAGTGAGTAATCAATCACCATCTCTTTAGTCTTACTGGTGTTCACGACCAGTCGATTTTCCTCACACCACTTTACAAAGTCAGTAACAACCCCCCTGTATTCCCACTCATGCCCCCCGATACACATCCAACAATGGCGGTGTCATCAGAGACCTTTTGTAGGTGACAGTGGTGGGAGTTGTACTTGAAGTCCGACGTGTAGAGGGTGAACAGAAAGGGGGAAAGCACCACCCCCTGGGGCGCCCCCGTGCTGCAGACCACCACGTCCAACACAGTCACGCAGCCTGACAAACTGAGGTCTGTTTGTGAGGTAGTTAATGGTTCATGCAGACAGGTGTTGGTCCACACCTGCCCCCTCCAACTTCCCCCTCAGCAGTGACAGCTGGATTGTGTTGAAAACATTGGAGGAGTCAAAGAACATGACCCTCACCATGCTTCTGGGGGACTCCAGATGAGATAGGGCTCGATGCAGCATGTTGATAATGGCGTCATCAACCCTGCGGCGGGTCGAGTGCCGAGCTCACTTGGGCACGGAGGTGGCCGAGGACAATCCTCTCCATGGTCTTCATCAGGTGGGAGGTCAGGGCAACGGGTCTGTAATGGTTCGGCTTTTTAGGATCAGGTATTTTGGGAACTGGTACAACACAGGATGTCTTTCATAGGGCTGGGACTCTCTCAGGGGCTAAGACTCAGGTTAAACATGTACAGGACCACCTCACTGTTGTTGAGAACATGACAGTGGGAGGAGGGGCAAGGTCTGGCTGAGGTGTGAGCAGCTGCGGTTGCAGGGAGACAACTGACCTGGAGAAGTAACTCGGGGGGGCTGGCAGGGTGGGGGCTGAGGACTGGGTAGAGTCAAATCTGTTAAAAAACAGTTCATTTGGCCAGGCCTTGTCCCCCGCAACCTGGTGACCATCTCCACTTTTACCATGACCCAAGATGTGTTTCAGGCCTCTCCACACCTCACGCATGTTGTTATTCTCCAGCTTCTTCCTGTAGCTAGCCTTGCACCTCCAGATCAGCTCCTCCTTGTCCCCTGAGAGGAAAGCCCTCTTCTTCTCATTTAGCAGTACTTTTAACTCGGGGCTCACCCATGTCTATGTCCTCTCAATGAGGACTACAGAGAATGTCCTAGTCCGTGGTGTGAAAACAGTCCCTCGGCTGCTCAATTGCTTCCTCTGTCCATACCTTTACTACCCTGACCTGAGGTGACACCTTTTTCACCACTGAAGTATAAACAGGAAGTAGGTGAACAAGGTTGTGGTCAGAGCGACCTAGAGGGGGGAGGGGGGCAGAGGTGTACGCCTTTCTGGCATTTGCCTACATTAGATCCAGAGTTTTATTGTTCTTTGTGCGGCAGTTTACATACTGGGTTAAGTTTGGGAGGGTGGCCAAGAAGGGGAGAGAAGCATGGTTAAAGTCCCCCGAGATAAGAATTAAAGCCTGTGGATGTTGTGTCTGCAGCCCGGCTATGGTGCTCAGCGCGCGCTGACACGCAGCCTTAGCGTGTCAAAATACCAAAATATGAGCTTATCTCATGTTATATTCCTTTACCTGTACAGTAAGTCTAAGTGTAACCACCCATCCTCCTTTCTGCACTGTTACTGAGAGTGCTCAACACTGCACAGTACATGATGTCTGAAGTATAGTATTTGGTGGATGAAATTGAACATGGCACTTTATCCCATGCCCCCCCGCCACATCCTTACCCACCCACACAAACACATACACACCATATGCCAGGCTACTTGACACATTTCCTTTAAAGCAGCCCTAAAAGCTTTTCTCATGGGCGTCCATCTAATGAAGTCAGCAGTGAAAGAATTGTTTTCCACTGGCAGATACAAGCCAACCCTCTGTGGGACCTTTGCTCGGCAAGAACAGAGAGAGACAAACAGAAAATACTTTTTATAGACTACATTGTACAGAATCCTCAACTTTCAATATGTGCCAGAAGCCATTGCCATCTTCCAACACTGTTGCTTGCTCCTGTGTTGTATTTTATTTTTATCCTCAAATGTCAACTGCCTGGGAGGAACTGTACGGCTCCAGTACATATTGCGCACACGAAATATTAAATGAAAAATTGGAAGTGGTATTAAAAACACTAGCTTCTTTGTATGGTGATTGAACTTATTTTTCTTATGCTTCTGAATTCACAACCCCTTATTTTTTTATACTCTGACATGAACACCCACCCACTCACACACATACACAAACAATTGTACATATATGAATACAAATATGAAGCATCCACACATATTCTTCCCTCTCAGCCTGCACTGTTTTCTTTACTGTAATGAAACTAAACAGTTTTTCTCCAGTTGTTTTGTTTCTCCCCTTCTCACGATGTGTCTCATGTTGTCACTCATTCTGTTTTTGTAGCATACTGTAGTACTGGTAAGGTGCACAGTTAAATCAGGACTACTAGGCCTGCATTCTTCAGTTTGAGCGCTACCCTCACAGTCACTTGTAACTGTCTATCAGTTCTGGGTTCACGCGTTATCTTATGATCATTTACATAATCAAATGCATGCAGTAGGCTACACACTCCTTTGGTCAACAGTCAGATGCTATGCTGGACCTATGTTTAATAGCTCGTGGTTGAAATTAAACAGCAAAAATTACTATTTTAAAAAACTTATGGGTGCAGTTGGGGATTTAATATGAGGTTGCTAAAATTTTACTGATAAAGATGAAAATAAAAATACTTAAAATTCCTTTTATTATCCTTTTTTCACCCATGGCCCTGCGTCATTTCTACTCATGCCCTTAAATTACAGTCTGTTCATATTTTTTTATGTTTTCTGTTATTTTGTTTGTTTTTTGTTTTACCTGCAGTAGTGGAGAACGTAAAAGAAAAGTAGCAATACCACAATGTAAAGGAGCTCTGTTACAAGTCCATCCATCCATCCATCCATCCATCCATCCATTTTCCTCCGGGTCGCGGGGGCAGCAGTCTAAGCAAAGATGCCTAGACTTCCCTCTCTCCAGACACTTCCTCCAGCTCCTCCGGGGGAATGCTGAGGCGTTCCCTGGCCAGCCGAGAGACATAGTCCCTCCAGCGTGTCCTGGGTCTTTCCCGGGGCCTCCTCCCGGTGGGACATGCCCAGAACACCTCCCTAGGAAGGCGCCCAGGAGGCATCCGAAACAGATGCCC
>NW_018127986.1:988936-989327 GCF_001952655.1 Monopterus albus | reverse complement strand
AGAAGCTTCTTGACTACCTCAGTGACTTCAGCTTGGGTGATGGACGAGTCCACCTCTGAGCCCTCAGCCTCTGCTTCCTCATCGGAAGACATGGCGCCGGGATTGAGGAGATCCTCGAAGTATTCCTTCCACCATTCGACAATGTCCCCAGTTGAAGTCGACAGCTGTCCACCTCTACTGTAAACAGTTTTGGCAGGGCACTGCTTCCCCCTCCTGAGGCGCCGGACGGTTTGCCAGAATCTTATCGAGGCCGACCGATAGTCCTTCTCCATGGCCTCACCGAACTCTTCCCAGACCCGAGTTTTTGCCTCCACAACTGCCTGGGCTGCAGCCCGCTTGGCCTGCCGGTACCCATCAGCTGTCTCAGGAGGCCCACGAGCCAACAAGGCTG
>NW_018127986.1:987212-987618 GCF_001952655.1 Monopterus albus | reverse complement strand
ACCTCTGAACCGCCCGCCCAAGCTCGGGCTCCTTCCCCACCAGCGAGGTGACATTCCATGTCCCCAGGGCTAGTCTCCGTGTCCGGATCCTCCTGCAGGTGACCTGCATTCAAAATATTATAAATAAAATGTACGGAAAGTATAAGAAGTGAACATACTAGGTTTGATGCCCCTCTTGCCCCCTTCTGTATTCTATACTTGTGTTTTATTTGCTATTTCATTTTAATATTTATCTAAATTAGTAAGTGAACTTCACTGGACAACCAAAAGTTAAATAAACAATGTCAAAAGATCAATAGAGGTTGAATAAAGTGATGAAAAAAAGTTCTCCCTTTCTGCCCCTGAGGCAGAAATGACAAAGACATGAATTGGGAATGTGCTGGGACCTGGTGGTGGGAGAGCTCAG
>NW_018127986.1:966869-987091 GCF_001952655.1 Monopterus albus | reverse complement strand
CCTGCTGGTACACCATCAGCCTAACACAACCCAGTGCTTGAAGAATCACTGTTATTGAGGCAAGCTGTCAGGACCCACTGACTGGGAGGAGAGGCAGAGAAAAACAATAACACTGAAGGGCAGGGGGGAGCACAGGAGCAAGGGATAGCTCGGGGGAACGTGACTGAGTAAGAGACTGCAACTGGCTTCAGCAGCAATGTTCATGACTGAATTCTTGACATGTTTTTACTTGCTCATAACCCTGAGATATGCTGGTACACATACTATAAGAACAACTGTCCAGGTTGTCAACTTATTATAGCCTGTAGATCAGTGTACAGCATATCTACTGTAGCCCCTCGGACACTGGATGCGGTAGTTAAGAAGCGAGCCTCATCCATATTCTTGGCATAGAGAAGCTTTTGTGTATAATGTACTTGAACACCAGAAGCAACGTATGCGCTCATCTGCACTCAGGTGCTTTAACGAGCCTTAGGGTGAATAATCTTACTGTGTTGTCAGATACGTTTGTTTGTTTGGAAGTATCTGTAATGAGGCAGAATCTCTGCAGTTCACCTTCATGTGTTTTGCCATATTTCCACATGAAATAGAAATAATGTAGACAGGTCATATGCTTGATAGCCTCAGCATTTGATGTAGCCCTTCTGAGTCATGGCTGAGTTAATGTTCATGTGGAGATTAAAAATGGGCTCTTTTCAAGTTCCTTATTTGAGCATCTTTCAAAAAGACAGGTTTGTGATGGTCATTCCTCTCTGCCTGCAGGGAGTGTGTGCGGTGAGTGTATGATGGGAGAACAGCGTATGATTGAAGCGTGTGTCTGAGATTCAGCTGTCACTGTCCGCCGAAAGAGGCTGTAAATCCAGCCTCAGACATTCTCTCTGTTAATAGGCTTTTTATGCCCCGTGTAAATGACAAAGACTGAAGTTTATGGTCTCTTTCAGGTAGATGCACATAGACGTACACACACACACAAAATTCAAAGAGACTTAACACCAGTGTACTCATACTTTACAGTTCTGTCCTACCTGATGCATGATGGCACAAAAAGAGTTTTAGCAAACGTTATTTAACAGGTTATGTTTGCTGCTTACAATATTTGGCAGACGGTAGGTTTTATGCTTTTAAGGACTGAGGTCGTTTTTTTTTGTTTTTTTTACCACTCTGAAGCTTTTCCCTTCTCTCCATGTTAGTTTGTGATGTTTACTTAAGGCAAGTAAATAGTGGGTTTGGAGTTTCAGGTCATTTCTACTTATCAACCACATGTGAGTAAACAGGAAAAGTAGTGATTTAGGAAAATTTATAGATGGATATAAGATTTTTTTTTTCTAGTTTGCTAAGAAACTATGTAGGCTTGTAATTTGTTAATTGGAATATAGTTCCAACTAATATGGTAGAATAATTAAAACATCAAACATCAAGCCTTTTATCTAACTTTTGGCTAATTACCAGACAATGACAGCTTTTGAAAGCCTCCTATTCAGAATCATTTCACATAGTAAATAGTTAGATTTATATAACAGTTAAAAAAAACCTACTCTTGTTACAGAATCCTATTTACTTTTTATTTATTTTTTATTATTATTTCATTCATTCTTAAGACGGATTTATGAAGAATTTATCAGCTGACTTTATGAGAGCTAAAATGTGGATAAGGAAAAATAATTCAACCAAAGCCCAACATATAAAATGATGAGTTATTGAAAAACATTTGCAATGATGCATCAGGTTGTTTGTCACGCCGTTTGATAAATTAAATTAGCCGCTGATTTGTCAAAGGATTCAGCCATTTGATGATAGAAGTGGGTTTAATAAAGGTGTCACAAAGACTCATCACTGTATTTCTAAACCTTAAAATACGCTGATACTTTATGTACCTGCCACATTTTGCTTCACGGTGTTATTGTTCTAAAGTACTCTAACTCATACCGAGTTTTATTTAAGCAGTATTAGAACACGGAGGTGTGAATTATCCTTGTTCTGGTTGCCAAGCTTCCTAATCCCTAACGAGGTGCATAAAATCCGCAAGTGAACGAGTGAGCGAGTCTGTCCACAATAGTAATCGGGTGAGTGAATGAAAGAGTGAATTTGTGTGTGAGTGGGTCCATTAGTGTTTCATATCCAAAATAGTGGAAATGTATTGTGCACTTTGTTTCCATAGCAACATCATGCATTCTCTTCAGCTATAGTGATAACAGAAACACTGCAGGTTACAACTAATAGATGCATATTGCACATGCAGTACCTCAGTGACAAGGAAGACTGATGAGCCAGAAAGCTGTCTGACACACTCTCCTCATCACAGTTATTGTTACAGCACCTTTACTTATATTCAGAGCGACGCTTTCAGCTAGTGGCACCACTAGTATTTGTATTTGCCACTGCCATCTGAACTGTCGACCATTGTAGCCACTGTGGAAAATGAGTCAGGAGCCCCTTTTTTGGTCGAGTTGTTCTGCGAATTATCCACCTCTTCACCAGCAGCGAGCAAACATAACAGTTATCAAAAAACTGTCTTGGAGCAACATTAGCTTTAATGTTTAATTATCCATTATTATATAATATAAACCTGCTAACAATTCCATCTGTTTTAAGATACAATCTGCTGTATTTGACTGCATGAATGGATTAGTAAATGTGGATTGCTGTAAATTTTAGTGTATGGTACAGCAGGATCAGATGTAGCCGGCAGCCAGAGCAGTGGAGTTGCGCTCTGCTGCCACCCATTAAAAATGCAGACCACTTGAGGTCACCAGCTGGCTTACACAGCACTAACCACTCAGTATCTGAAAAAGCCTTAACACTTATTCACACGGTTCACATGCTTCAAATATAACTGCTAAAATGTTATTTTTACTGTCTTGTGAGTTTCTGCTGTGAGACTGAAATTCACAGTTATCCACATCAGTTATTGTTAACAGCACATCCAGCCTTCTAAATAAAGTCTTGTGTTGTGTTAAAGGTCACAAAGAAAGATGGAAGAGTCACTGAGACAAAGGAGAAGAGGGAGGCATTTGAAGCACCACCTCCTGTCATCAAGTTCTCAGGGTCTAGCCTGAACAGCTCTAAGGGTCTCCGGAGGCAGAAGAGGGACTGGGTGATCCCACCAATCAACGTGGCTGAAAATTCCCGAGGACCTTTCCCTCAGATGCTCGTCAGTGTAAGTGACAGATTTGTGACAGATCACTGATTTCTTCTGAATTTAACAGCTGGGATTTCTTGAGGACACTTCATGGCTAACGCTGATTGGGGGTGTTTGATAGAGAACAGAAATACATTATCATAACTAGTTTGTTCTCCATAACCTTGCCCATGATTATGTTGATGTAATTATAGCTACACAGTCTTAAGGTATTTAAACAGCCCTGATTGGTCCTGTGAAGTTTTCCCTTCAGACCGAGAACAGTCTCAAACAACTAAGCAGCTAAACTCTCCCACAGTGTGAGGTCCCTTGGGTTTACAGTGAAATGAATGATTATTTCTGCTCCTTTTATGTGTCCTTTCCTTCCTTTATCAGGCCATTTCAGAAAGGTTGCCCCAAGTTCAATATTATTTTAATAGCTCCTTTATAACAATACAATTTGTCACAGAATCTTTACGGAAGCCATAACTCTGGGCCTCCTGTGAGATATAAGGATAAAGTATGAAACGCTGCAGTTCTCAGAGCCAATAGAGCAGAACGGTGGTTCATCGCCTTTGCCCCAGTAAGAAAGTGTTAGTTTACAGCTTATATAAAATACAGATAACAGTGTGACAAATTACCTATGCCTAATCAGTATTCAGTATATCTCATTTAGCATTCAAGACTGGAATAATGGCAAATGCAACTGACTCCCATCACAGCAAATTTTATTTCTGTACAAAATATAAACACAACATGGGGGAGGTTGGGGGTCGAGGCTACATAAGCCTGTCGGAGGAAAAAAGAGGAATAAATAAATGTTTGTGTAAATGTACTGCTGTGCAAAGGCTTGAGCTGCAGAATGTTTAAAATTTAGAGATTCTGTCACAACAGAGTGTGCAGTTTGTATCCAGACTAGCTGGTGCTGCACACTGTAATTCATCAAAAACATCATTCCAGGAGACCAGTGCTTCGTTCCTAAAGGCTTTCCTTCTTTCTTTATCTAGAATATCTAGCCATCAGCTTTTCCTCACTGTTTACAAAACTTGCACAGTTTATCTCTTTTGGGCCTTAAATTGTGCAAAAGAAGCATTTTCCCCCTCCATTTGTTTCTTTTCTTTGTTTTTCTACCGGGTTTCATCCAATCCCCAGGGAAAAGCCTGGGGAGCTGCTTAAAGGAAACTTTTCCCCTCTTTTTTTTAATAGTGAAACAAAAACATGAAGTCAAAACAGCAGAGTTTGTAAGCCTTTGTTTTGGAGATGGAGCACTTCTGCAATTGGACTGTGTCCCATCACCGTGGCACAGTGTGGCATTCTCATCTGAGCCCTGCTATAAAGCAGCCAGACAGCTGTTTCTTTGAGCTGGTCAGCACTAGAGAGAGAGACAGAGGTTATGGGGCAGGGAGAAAGTATCAAAGGAACATTTGGAAGTATAGTGTGCAGCCAAACACATTCCACTTTGTGCAGTAAATAGGTCCATCAGGAGCTGGTGGATTGCAGAGTGTTCTGCCCAGCGGAGAAGTGATGCGTGTTGATGCCTCTGTTGGGCTCTCTGGCTCCCGTCTTCTCCTTAATGATGACTGGAGGGCAGGCAGGGCCATTCTAAGAACTCGAGATTTTAACAAGGAAACAGCTCTTGGGGCTTCAATGGCAGGGGAGTGATTTTTCAATACTTATTGTTTATGTCTTTAGTCTGCTTTGGTCCCCTGTTGACAATTGAGGCTTACAGTATGTGGATCTGCTTCAGTTCCCTCGCTCAAAACAACAAAAAAATCCAATGTCAACATGAAGACAGAGCACTTTTTCAGTCCCTGACATTTAATATCTTAATCACAATTAAAGTTTTTTTATGAGACATGTTGCAAAACAGCACTTAGTCTTTGTCTCATATCTTCTCCTGCCTCTTTCCAACTGTGCAATTACTCAGTGCTCTTTGTGCTGTGGCTATGTGATGCCTCCTCTAATGGTTTGTGAAGTCAGCCCCTTTCCTAATGGGCTGTTCTGTCATCCGGCGCAGAGCTGAGTGACATGCAGGCAGCAGCCTTTCTTGCCATCCCACCACTTTTCTCCCTGCCCTGACCAAGTTGCCATCAGGCAGGGTGACAGCAGCCCTCACCTGTATCTTCGCAGGTCTGCAGCACTGTTGCTTTGATCAGGCCAACACGGGATCGGGCAGGTGTCAGGACAGAGGCCCTGCTGACTGGCCTCTGAGCTCGCAGCCTGACATGGCTCAAGGGAAATGCTGATTGCCTGGGTAAAGTCTTGGCAGAAATGTACTCCCATCACTATCTAAAACCTAGATGATGTCAGAGCTCAGTGAGATGTTATTGACTGCTCTTTATTAATAGCGCCATTGAAATAATTGCTCCAGCACCTCAGACTTTCCTATTGTACATTAAGGTATAGTGTGCGTGCAACTCTTAATATCTGAGCTTCTGGTGTCACCAGGTTGTACTGGATATAGCCTGATATTAGCCACATGTGTTTCAGCTACGTTGTGCTTTGGATATGAATAGTGCATAACCTTAAACCAAAGTGAAAATGCAAGTCTAACAAAGATGCCAGACAGAAAACAGAAACACAACGGGTACAGTGGACAGTCTATGACTTCCCCAAAATTAGCCACAAAATAAATTTTCATCTGTAGTAGACTGCTTTAAAGACAACAAGACTACTCTAATGAAAACAAAGGGAGGAAGAAATCCAGAAAGAGCCAAACCCAGAGCAGGGAAAGTATTTTTTCACAGTATTCTTTGTCATTCTTTGTGTTCTTCAGCCAAACCGCCATCGATAGCATATACTGTAAGGGAGACTGATTTTTCACAACGTCTTTTTGAAACCTTCCATTGATCCACACACTTCTTCTACAGCACAGAGGCATTGATTTCTTGTGCTGGGGGTAAATAAAGACTCAGCATAACCATCCCCCACGCTACCACCCAACTCGCTTAACCCCCCTGTTATAACAGCCATCACCAGGAAAATTAACAAAACCTCGGTGAAACAACTAATTAACCAAGAGCCAAGATACGATATGAATAAATGTTTGTCCAGTACACTCCCTTTTTTACTGTTCTGTTCACTAACATGTGAGAGGAGAGAGAGAGATGTGGTTTTGTCCTGTCAGAGTTGCTGGTGCAGGTGTGTTTGTGATATCATTGCTTTTACTCTATACACTGTGGCTGACTGTTTACATACTTAACATCCTTTAAGCTGTTAAGCATCAGTATCATTTAAAGGAATAGTTTGACATTTTTGGAAATATGTTTAGTAGCTTTCTTACTGAAAACTACTTGCTTAGTGAAAAGACTGAAAGCAGGGGAAACAGCTTAGCTCAGTCCAAAGGTAGCGACCTATATTACTGAACAAATGAGATGTAATGTGCTAAGTAGTGACCTTCAGAGGAGCTTGTAGCCTATACATGAGCTATACTACTCTTTGCCTGGCTGTAGCTTCATATTCATTGGACATGTAAATTGGACATTTTCTATATTATTAGTATTTTAAGCAATCCCCATACACAGACTAAAACCCGAGAATGAATTACCTCTACTCACAGTTTTCATGTCTGACAGCTGTCAGTCCAGGATTAGCATGTGCGATAGTGGGTGACACGATGGAGCATGCACTGGGTGACACATTTCTTTCATTACGAGACCCCAGGCCCGAATGCCCCAAAGGCTCCAAGCAACCATCATTTCCTGGAGTTAGCATGAGTCAGAGTCATCTGCGCATGCGCGAGCTGGGTTTTGCTAATGAAGTCGCCCAGTGCACTGATGTGTTTTTAATCATTTTTGAACAACAACGGAGGTCTATGGCACAGACGAACACGCCGGTCTAGGGCTGACACATTGACAGACATTAACCGTGAGTAGAGGCAATTCATTGTCAGCTTTTGTCACTGTATGGAGACTGTTGAATATGTTGTTAATATAGAAAGTGACCAGCCTGATCTTTTAAAAATAAAAAGCATGACATGTGAATGAAAGTATTGCTTAGCTCTTCCCTGATGTGGGACTGTCTAATGTGTATCTAGACATCTACCGTCTGTGCAGAACCCATTTCTCACAATATTAGCCTCTTGACATGCTTTTCACACCATCAATTTTCTTCGTTATATCATTTTTGTCCTTGCCCTCAGTGTCCCTCTCTTCTTTTCAGCCTCTCTTTCTTTAACCTGTTGTTGATTCACTCCTTAAACCTCCTCTGCTGTGGGTAATACTTGTTTGTCTAATAGAGATATTATTTTGAGAGGGAAAACATTTATTTTGAAAGCTGGAATAAGGGATGTGAAAATGACTGCAATTTCAGCTAAACTGTTGTTTTATTGGATAATATTTCTTTGGTGTGAGATTTTTCTGTCTGCCAGCTGTCCTTGAGATAGAGAAGCCAGATATTCCGATAAAGTCTGTCTGCGACTCTCCAATAATCACCAGCAGTGAGAGCAATAAGCCAAATAAATGGGTATTTGTCCAAAACCTGTATTTGACTGATATGAAAAGAAAGGGTTGCATTTGATATCCTGCACTTTTATTGACAAGTAATTTGTATCAGAAATTTCTTGACAGTAGCTTTTTGGATCCTACATGTTAAACAGCTCACAGAATACTGACATTTGTATATGTTTTGGTGTGTATTGCAGTACATCTAGTTACATACCCCCAACCCCCACGTGTCTGCTGTCTCCCCTGTGTACGTTTACCACAGATTAATGACTGCTCTGCTTTACTGAAAGACACAGGAACAACAAAAACACCTGAAAAGTGAAGAAGAAAAATCTGGTAGAAAGGGGAAAACAAAAAGCAACATACTGTCCAAGTGAGCTGGAGCTGATTTCACTGGGGGGGTATGAGGGATAATAAGAGAAAGCAATAGAAAGGGAAAAAAGAATAAGAGAAGGGAATGTAGGGCTAGACTGGGATTAGAGGCATGTTTGTGTATGTGTTTGGGTCTGATAGACTTCCTGGAGACCTGCTGTTCATGGCGGCTTCCCTCGAGTCTACTGAAACCTTCTGGCACCTGCCACCCCGCCACCCGGCCAACACCAGCATTGCACTGCTCCAGTCTGCCAACTTCATCCTTTTACACTCGCTGCTGCTGAGACGTACACTTACAAACACACACACTCAGTCACAAACAAATATACACCTGCAAATACAGCCACAAAGAGAAATTACTTGTCCTCGGCAGCCGACAAACAAAGGTTTAGTAAAGCACAAGTGCCGTATTGTTGCCTTTGTATATGCTCATTGTGTTGGGGTTTTCTTTGTTTGCATTTCTGCTTTATCCCTGAACAATGAGAAGAAAAAGCTACTGTACATCAGAAAAGCAGGGCTCCATCTTGTATTTTTTAACATAGCCCACCAGAGAAACCGCAGGATGGTGAAATGCAGAGATGCAAGTGTTTAGGATCACTATTCAATCCAGAGCTTGGTCACTAGGAAACCACTTTGTTGCCCATATGGGAGGTTTTATGAATATCAGACTGCACAATGCTCTCTGGGCTAAATGAAATCAGGCTGCTAAAACAGTCCATTGCGTTGCTACACTAAGTCTATCAGACATAGGAACTGTACAGAATGTTCACTTCTGCATATGTATTCAAGAATGTTTGGCTATGTTTTGTCTTGATTCCTTTCAGTGTTCTTGTGCACAGCTGAGGTCTTTTTTTGGCATGCGCACAACATCAACACACATACACTCACTTTACACACACTCCACATAATCAAACAAGTCGAGTAAAGAAATAAACAACAAACATTTTTCAAATACAGCTGGAGTTCTTGTATAGTAAGAAGAAAAAAGGAGGGGGAGACCTTAGTCCACTCTGGGGGAGGAGTGTGAACAGTCATGTCAGCATTTCATTCACTCTTTGTTTTTACTCATTGGCACAGCTTGACTGGTTTTAAACACTTGACACTTTGTTTGATTTCACCTCCTAAAGAATTTCCTTTCCAAACCCCCAGGTGTGACTTTTCTTCCAGGGCAAACAACCCCTGTTTGGAGAGATTGCAACTCAGATGAATAAATGCAGTTTGATATTTATTGATCTTATTTTTTTTTTTACCATGCTAGCAGCATGGCTTTGTGGATATCTGTGTCATCGAGTCTGTAGCATGGCTGTATATCCTTAATGTAGTCTTGTTTACAGCCAAATAACAGTTTCATATCAAAAATGACCATCTCACACAATAACTGTGTTGTGCTGTGCATTTGACAGCTGGGATTAAACTGAATAGTTAGCCTTGAGTGGTGATGGCATCACTAAAACACCGGCAGAGGTGGAGAGTGCTTTTTTTTTTTTTTTTGGACAGTCATTAATGAAACATTTGGTCATACTGTAAAAGCGATGTGACCATCTCAGATTTCTTTGTGAGTGTTTGTAGTGACAGATGAAGTTGGATGTTGTGGTGGTCATATCGCTGATTTTTGCACTGCAGACTTTCTTTGCTTACTGCTGTTCTCTTCTTACTACCGTTATTGACAACATGATCCTTGAATCCCAATTTTATTATTTTGGAACTAGGCCCTTCCATGAATGCTGCATCCTGTGACTTGTGTTGCCCTTTACTGGTCTGCCGTGTTCTCTTAGGTTGCCAGGTTTGTGTGTATTGCACTAGAAATCTTCCAACCGTGTTTCAAAAACAAAACATATCTCTCATTATTTAGAAAAATGCAAATATTTAATTTTTAAAAAGTGAAGTAATTTCTAGTCATCTGTCTCAAGTCAAGTCATGTGACTTTAGTCACCCACCTCTGGTTTGAAAGGTATTAAGAGGACAGAGTCTGACTGTACATTAATATCTCTCATGCAAGAAGATGGTCAAGGGCAACTATGAAATAGAGCAGGAATATCTCTGCATTCTTTGACAGCTCCACTAGTGCACGTTTTATTCAGATTCTTCTCTCTTCTTAGTGATCCACTATTTCCTTAAGAGCCAAACCCCCTGCTCTTTGTACAGTAGTCTTGGCTTGACATATAACAAATAACTTATGAACTTCATTTCCTTTCCTCTAATGAAATTAGTGAGCTCAACATAATTACATTTATCAGCCCCCAGGAAATGTAGTCTCCTACAGTTTCCTGGTATTGATGAGAAAAACAAATTGTTTCTACATTGAAGAATTTGTCAGCAGCATTTGGCCTTTGTTTCCTCTTGTGTTCAGAGAAGTGAGACTGAAATGTAATTTTGACTGTTTAATATCTCATTATTTTGAAATTAGTGCTGCAAAGTCCCGGTAAACATGTTCATCAGGCTCAGCTATGGTTTATTTTTCAAGAGAAAAATTTTCAGCCATGACCTTGTTATACACAACCAGCCCCAGAGCTTCTACTACTAAGGCTTTACAGTAACAAAACAAACAACAACAACAAAAAAAACCCCTGCCTCATCCACCCACTCATTCATACATGCACAGCCAGCACACGCACACAAGAGGGATAAACGCACACATGTTCACAAATCCCTCCCAACACATTCCTCTCCGATATGACATCAGGCAGCACCAGGCAGGCTCCCTCCTGGGTTCAGCTGGTGTTAAATTAAACTGTAAATCATCTTACCAAAAGACATAAGAGTTATGTGTGAGTCAAGGGCAACAGTTCTGGGCTTTTTAATAGGAGATGAGGAGGACTTTATGAAGGAGATAAATAACAGCTTAACAAACAGCCTCTGTCTGGTTCCCTGGAGGTTGGCCTCGGCGACCCTGTGGATCAGTAGGATGAAGGAGAGTGAAGAATCTCTGTTCCTCTGAAGACATGAAAAAATTATGTGCAGTGAAATTGGAAAAAATGTATTCGGAAGGGGACTCAGGGAGGTGGGGACCAGTGATAAAATGGAGGAAGTGAGTGTGGCAGTGATTGTTGGTGACATGAGACAAGGTCGGTCAAGTAGAAAGGACAGTTTGACAGACAGGCTAGCAGTCAGACAGACGGGGGGACAAAATGACAGAGCAGAAAAGTAAACACAGAGGAAAGTGTGTAGGCAGATCAAGCAGATAAAAAGACAAAGAACACACACAGACATTGCCCATCAGGTAATACTTGCCTCCCATCTGTGTTCAGTAGTGTTTGCCTGAGAGACAGGCCTAACAAAATAAAATTTGATTCAACACCCAGAAAAAGCATTTAGAGGAAATGGGAAAGAAAGAGTAATTGTGAGGGGAAAATTCCTTGGGCATGAGATTGAATTGAACTGAGGCACTTTTGGATGCAAGTCATGTGATGTAAAATTCTAATCTCACTTAATGTGCTTGTACTTTTTCCATTTTCCCCTCTTTGGTTCTTTCTTTACCAGTGGTAAAATGTGAGGGAAATCAGAACTGAGGCCTGCACCAGAATAATCTGATCCTATTTATTTTGTCATTTACAATGAAAGGCCTCAGTCAGAATCTTTTCATGCAGGTATAATAGATACTGTCATGGGGTGATGATGTTTTTGTATGTTGTTAAAACCCCCAACCACATACACACACACGCTGTGTTTTCATTCCTTGTGTGATTCACAAGGATGGCCGAGTCCCTGCAATATTGGTGTGTTAACAGGTTCCAGTCCCCATAATGTAAGTAATACAAAGGCAAAGACACGAGCACAGACACACGTGAATATCTGGTGCAAGCTGTGTGTAGGTACAGTGCCTTTGTATTCTGTACATATTGGGCGACCGAAACCTGTTAACACACTCACATTGTGGGGACTAGGCCACCCTCTGGTCCCCACAAGGAAATCACTGAACTTTAGGGTGACAGCATGGTTTAAGGTTAGGGTCAGGGTTTGTAGTGGTTATGGTTAAGGTTAGGATCAGTCTACAGGAAATGAATGTAAGTCGATGCAAAGTCCCCACAAGGAATGAAAACACAGCGTGTGTGTTTGTGTGTAATAATATTCCTCAATGCACAATGAAATGCTTTAAAGCATCTCAGAATGAAGTAGCTCCTAGGATAAACAGTTTAGCACCAGATTGAAAGTTGTCAGTATTTTATAAAACATCCCTTAACTTCACAGGCTCCTCATTGCTTCTCACTTATGAGTATTTCTGGCCAATACTCCCTGATGCTGCTTTACTCATTTTTATTTGCTCTTCATTTTCAGGAGAAAAGAACATTTCCTCCCAGTGCTCTAAAAAAGCTTTAACGTCCCACAGTGTTCATAAAATCAGAGTGATGCATAGCTCTGTGCACAGCGCCTGGCATCGCAGCATACAAGGGACGATGTTATGGCTCATCTGAGGCTGTGCAAATGCTTCTTTATATAACATAATTTGTGCTGTTTGCTATATATTCAGTAACAGTGACTTTAAAAGGGGATCAGCATCAAGCCAAGTGTCGGGGGCAGCTGAGGCATTTCCAGATTTTCACCAGTGTTTCCCTGATGACTTCCGGGACTAGAAAGAGGTTCACAGAAACTGACCTCTCCTGGCTCTGATCCATTTTCTGATCTGTATGAATAAAGCAATGACAGGCCAGCTTTTAAACAAACAAATAAAAAAAAAAGCAAAAACACATGCACACCAGCCATCTGCAGAAGCAAAAATACGCAGGCATGAATCCACAGACACACATGCATGGCTGCACAAACATACACCTCCTCACTCTTCCAAGGTTCATTTGTCAAGATGACAGCTGGACTCTCACTGAGGAGGAGTTTGCCAAGCAGAATCCCTCGCTTGGTTAGCAGGAGCCAGAACATCCTGGGAAACATTCTGACACACACATAGGCTGTGTGTGACTGTGTATTTATGTACATGTATGTATGTGTGCGTGCATGTACACACCAATGAGCAATTGCGTAAAATCTTTTTTTTTTTTTTTTTTTGGTGCATGTACATGTGAATGTGTAACTTTTCAAAACACCCAGCAGCAGCATGGCACAGTCCAGCCCCTCTTCAGTTTCTGCCCGTGCTTGGCAGGGAGCAGCCTATTTTGTCAGGTTTCCAGTCAACATCAAACATGCATGCTGCTCCCACCTCTACCTGAGCACCTTTCCTCCTTCACCTTTCCACTCACATCTGGGTCCTTAGACATCTGTTTACCTCATGATGCCTCTGAAATGTTTGTCCCTGCAGGCTGGGAAGAATGTACTGTATGCCGTTCCTTCCAAACAGCCCTACAGCTGTGTCCACTGGAACCGTGTCTGTGCAATCATGTAACTGGATGTTTGTCTGACTAGACTGAAAAAGACAATGCAAGACTAATCTATTCCAGCAGCAGCATAGGAGACCACAACAGTTAAAAGTCTGGTCAAGGGGGGAAATTTAAATCATCTTTCTTGCAATATAGCAACATCTCTGCACTTCCCGTTTTCACGTTTCCAGCCAAAAGGACTCATGCTCTGACATAGAGTTCTGCTGATGCAGTCAGTTCGCAGCCACTTTCATTTATCCCCCCCTTTTACTTTCAATCCCCTCACTTTTTCTACCCTCTATTTTCCCTCTAGTCTGCATTTCTACTCTTCACTGCTGCCAGATGGGTCTAGAAAGTGAGAAGAAGAAGAAGGGAAATGGTGGAAGAGGAGGGTGAAAGGGGGATGGTACTAAAGTGTGTGTGTTTGTGTGAACTTGGGGGTTCATGGCTAAAATGCAATTGCAGCAGATTTTGTGCCACCCTCTCTCTCTTGCTCCCTGCTTCTCGCTCCCCTACAAGTCTCTGACACTCTTTACTCTAATTATCAAGATTGGATTTCCTGGGGCTGCAGGGATGAGGGAGGAAAATGGAAGAACAGGGGGTCCTTGATATGGTCCTTGTTAGAGCCTAGGGGACTGACTGGAGAAGTCATTCATGCATCCATCACACTCTCAATTTCACAATTTAATCAATCCCCTAATGAAAATGAGTGACACAGAGAGAGAGAGAGATAGAAGGGGTTATAGTGAGATAGCAACCCTGCTAAACCAAAGCTAAAGGGTGTGGTCGCCCTTTATCTGCCACCACAATGGCTGCCTTATTTTTATTCTCCCCTGCCTGCAAGATGGGAGTGAGGAGGGCGAGTCATTCCATTGTTACCTCTAGGGAGAATAGTACCTCTAATTTGCCATAAACCTGCACTATTAAAGACCAGACTCCTTTCACACTCCAGTAATTGGAAAAGTCTTTCACAGCTTAACTTCCATTACTCCATGTTATTTTCACTAATGTGGAGGAAAGACTAATAATCTCACCTGCGTCACTTCTAGCTATCACTCAAATTGCACAAAAGCACATGGAGCACAATAGCTCTTCATTTCCTTCTGTCACACATTCATATGGAGCACTAAGGCAGAAACAGTCAGTCAGAAAAAGCATCTTTTTGGTTCTCTGTCCTTTCTGTAAATCTGAACATGTCATATTTTTGTGCAGACAAATTAAACGGAACTTTTAATAGGCAGTGGCATTGGCATGTCGATACAATAAGTGGCTGTGTGGCAGTTAAAAAGACAACTTTCTGTCACTTGTGTTTCTATGATCATTCATTTAAAGTATCATCAATCACACAATACAGGTTTGGTAGTAAGTGGTTTTACTGTATATATATATTATTAAACAGTGGATTGATGTCTCAGTGCAGCATTTATGAGGCACAGTAAAAAAACACTACTTATGCTAATTGTTCTGTCAGGAAAAAGGTACCTGAGAACAATTAAATTAGGAGTTTGGCTGTACTGAAACACAGTAGGGTGACTGAGGAGACACAGCTGACATTTAACTAGCTAATACTTAAGTGAGCAACTAGGGTAGAAAAACAGGAGTGCTAAATTTTGTTGTTTGACAACAAAAAAGCGGAAGGGGAAAGAATGGTTTTAGCCATTTTCCAACTGTTTTGGCAACAGTGATGACCTGTCAAGAGACCTAACAAGAGTCTTCCACACTGGCAGCTCTGAGAGCCTGTATTTAGTTCTAGTAGCTAATTGCTTACTTGCTCAAAATGACACAGCTAGCATTCAGATTTTTGGCAGATTTAATTTTATCATCCTAATTTAGCATGGTGTCATGCTAACATTCGCTAATTAGCACAAAATCTCAAGTACTAATGGGAATGCCATTAGTTTTACTGGTATTTGTGATTTGCTCTTGATTTTATTACTAACTAAGTAAAATGTTTAACTAGTAGAAGTAGTTATTTCATCCTGAGGGGGTATGAATGTCTGTAGAAAGCTTCTTGGCAGTTTGTCCAGTAGTTGTTGAGACTTTTCAGATTAGGTTTGATTCTCACACACAAAGAGCATTTTCAGATTTAATGGGCTTAATATGGAGTTAGTCAAACACAAAACCACAGATATATCTGGTGATGTAGACACAGTGCAGCCCCTGACCAACTAATGAATACAAGATGCTATACAGATTTTGTTTTATGTTTAAGGTTGTAAGTACATTTTTGAAAATCTCAGCTTCAGACTGAGCTGCTGAACATCAGTCCTGCCCTGCCTTTTGAAGAGAGACAATGCCCACCATCAAAGCCTGAGTAAAAGTCTGTGTTTAAAAAAAAAAGGCCACACGAAAGCTCTTAATGCAAACACTTTGCTGACTCACAGCAAAAAACACAGGGCGTCTTTTTATCTTTGAGCTCACACCAGAGTACATTTGACAGATGGAGTGTGTATGTGATATGCAGTGCCACCTAAAAACCTTTCTCTTGTAGAGGCTCTTTCTCTTCAGAGTTAACAGTCTGTTTGTGACCTGCTGGCCAATACCTGTATTTCTTGTATGCCTGTTAGGCTTTACTGTACTGCTGAAAGAACATATCTCTTTGCTTGTTTCTGTTGACATTTGTGTTTGGAGTTGCTGTCCCTGTTTGTTGGACTTTAAAGCTGTGAAAGCCCTGGATTTCAGCTCTTTAGGGTTTGCTCTGACTCTGTTGTCTGCAAGTGACACACTGTTACTATTGTCCTCCTGCTCACTGAACCAGTGTCATTGTCTGAAACACCAGAGTGCGACAGTGTACCTAATTGGCACACTTATGACAGGCCTCTGTGTGTTTGTGTGTGTGCCTATGTGTTTCTTTTTATGTTTGTGTGTGACATGCTTAAGCCAGTTAGTGATACTTTTTTTACCAGCTCAGAGCAGCTGATTTCAGTCTGGCTCCATTTCAAGATAGTGTTGTTGGTTTGTCTTGTGTTTACAGTGTTGCCTTCATACATAAATTCATATCAATGCTGAATACATAGGGTCATACTGTGCATCTCTCACAGTATGTCCTTTGTTTTGTTTGTCGTTCATATTTTTAAAGCCCTACAGCAAAAATGGCTTTTCATTCATTTAAAAATTTGAGGTGTCTTCTATTACACAACGGAGCTTCACAGAAGCAGTCTGCTATTTGTTTGAAGCTGTTGCAAAGAGATAATGTACAAATCTGTAAGACAACTATAGTTGAAAGGACGCCTGGTGTTTTTGTCAACTGAATGTAAAGTGGTTTCAATAAATGTCTGTCTCGTAGTATTTTTATAGACACGTTTTAATGTGGTTTATGTCTGCACCATTCTCTGGTGTGAGCAGTAACATGTGGCCAGTTTGTTTCCATGTTGAAACCACTGTCAGCGACAGCTGTTATGTTTCTGAGCCTTATGGATGGTTTCTATTAACAAAGCATGCATCCAATACACATAGAAGGTCAGAAACTAATCCAGGACATGTGATCTCTGATTTTGTTTTACTGAATATGACTGTTATGTAGTCTGAATCTACTCAGACTAACATGGCTCAGTATAGAAGAAGGTTTAGCTGATGACTGCAGATATCAGTACTTTCCTCCACAAAAGACAAAATGTTACATGTAAAACTCTGATTAAAGCATGCATGTGTGTATTTGTATATCTTTATGCATAAACTAAAGTTAGCATCTCAAACTAAATTGAAATTGTCAGGTTTTCACAGGGTACAAGGATGCACTATACAGAACCAAGACTGTTGTATAGTTTGTATTGTAATCGCTTCACTCTCATTTGCAATGCCCCTAGATCTTTAAAGCAATGGAAAAATACATTGCTGTGGCTCAGGAGGTAGAGCGGGTCCTCTCCTAACCAAAATTTTAGGTTTTTCGATTCCTGGCTTCTCCAGTCCACATGTCGAAGTGTCCTTAAACAAGACACCGAAGCCCCTGTTGCTCCTGGTGATATCAACAGTGTGTGAATGTACGAGTGCGAGTAGGTGAATGGCCAAATAGTGTGAAAGCACTTTGAGTTTGCTGCAATGCGTAGAAATGCATTATACAAGTATCAGGCCATTTACCATTTGTTCTCTGTAACTGCAGATTATCTTCAATCATGCCTGTACTTCAAAAGACTCAAGTATGGTAATGGTAAATTGTAATATGTATGAACAGTATAATCATTATACCTGTGCATGCCTTTGCCAAGAACAGAAAGCGCCTAGTCATTTCCTTTATATATGCATCTTTCAGGTAGCCTGCAGATTAAGGAAGACGTGCTTTTAATCAAATTTAGCATGTAGAAATCAGGCATAGAGAAAGGCAGTTACCATGTTTTGGCCAAAGGGTCAGTCATTGGCACAGCTTCCTGTCCTTGTCCATCATTAATACAGTAATCTGTCAATTTCCTTGCTTGTTTTATAGAACAAATATATATTAATACATATATTAGTCTGCTTTTCATCTTCTTTTTCTAGTATTGTCATATTTGCTGGAACTCCATCCTCTGATGAAAGGACAACCCTACAAATGTAACAAGTATACTGGCAAAGAGAGCATGTGTGGACACAGCAAATACTATTTGAAACTGTGGGGTCCTAAGCCTCTCTGTGTGTCGGCGTCGTCCCCCCCCCACCTGTTTTTTTTTTTTACATATAGCCCCTTCTCTCCTAATCTGCCATGGTGAGAGTTGCATGGACTGAGGAAATGCTCGAATGCTGAGGCAAACAGATGACAGAGTAATATGCTCAGGAACTGTGTGGTATCACACAAAGCAGAGAGGTCTACCATTGCTTGAGTTTGAACTTCAAACGCCTCGAAGTAGAGCCAGCCATGCATAGCCGGTGGGTTTTTATTTACTCCATAAAAGAGAAATTTCAAGGAAAAAGTTTGTATTAACTAAATTGGTTCCGAAAACAGGTCAGCAAAACAGAACTGAAAGCAAAGTACAGCACTGTACTGAAGTGCCATCCTCAGTGCTGTGGCAGGTGTTCATCACACTCCAGGGACCAAGTGTAGGCAGTTAAAATTTATATTTTGTTGTGAAAGGGTACACATCCTCAGGACTAGCAGAATGGTACAAACAAAGAGAATTAAAATATATAAATGCAGGTTAATGCTAAATTTAACAGAAATTTGTATTAAGGAGTTTGCATGTTCTCCCCGTGCTTGCGTGGGTTCTCTCCAAGTACTCCGGCTTCCTCCCACAGTCCAAAGACATGCAGCTTAGGTTGATTGGTGTCTCTAAATTGCCCATAGGAGTGCGTGTGTGTGGTTGTTCGTCTATGTGTTAGCCCTGCGATGGATTGGCGACCTGTTAAGGGTGTACCCCGCCTTCCCCCGTGACCGCGTTCAGGGACTAAGCGGTAGAAAATGAATGAATGTATTAACAGTATTGTGAGCTACTTAAATAATGATCTGTGTCCTAAATGCTAATACTTAAAAATCAAACTGTGTTGGCTGTTTACTGTTGTTTGCACATTAAAAAAAGATATAGTATTAGCAGATGTTTCAGTGGCCTTCACATGTCAACCAATGTGAAGCTAAAAGTGCTTTTCCAAGAGATATTTAATTAAGATTGAGTTAATGTGTAGTCATGTGAACTCAATCCCCAACTCTACTTAGTGGCCAGAAAAATAGAAACATATGTAAAGTAATATAACCCAACACATTAGCCATGCAGTACCAACTTTTCTGAAGTGATTCAACCTACAGTAGCTGTTCTTGGCCACTTGTGTGCAGTATGAACAGGCTATAAACACAACCATGACATATTGCTTTTTAAATTCTTACAGTAAACATCATAGCAAACTGCTGCTTATTTCAACTTCCCGCAGATAAGAAGCAACATTAGCATTTATATGGAGTTATATTTCTGGCTGCCTGATAAGTTCAATGTTCATTCTAATTTTAGCTCTGTTTTGCTCTCCAATTGTGGAAATATCTTTTTTTTTCTTTAGTGGCTACATGCACCACTGTGTTCACTAACTCGTTTGTCTGCAGTTTGGTGCTGACAGCAGGTGCCTATACTGTGGCCAAAAATCAAAGCTGCCAGGGCAGGGACTACTAAGCACTTAAACAGCCCAGAAATCAAAACAGTGAGGTGACAAATGCAATAGAGCTCCACAGAGCTTAGGGTGTCATCACATTTGTTGCAGTGATCACAGCTATATTCACTTTGTTGCACTGAGTTTGTACTTTGGGGCATGTAGTCTGTCCAACTTAAGATCAAATACCATACACCTCAACTTAAGGGAATACAATCTAGGCTGGCAACTTCTTGAATCATTTTGAACCATCAGTTGTGCTGTGTACTGCATGTAAAAGTGTTTCTACTGTAGTATTTTTTTTCTCCACCCATTTATGTTTAGTGGGGTGGATTAGGTATACTGTACTACTGTACTTCTATTGAACTGCATTACACTATGCAGGGGTTTTGGTTTCTGGTAGATTAATATAAACAGCTCTACTTCTATTGTGACGGTCTCACACTAATGTCAGCACAGAGTATAGATAACCTAATCAAAACTTGTATTTTGGATCCATTTCACTTTAATAAATAGCGTCATATCTTTAAAATATGTAGTACTGTATATCTACAACATGCAGTGCAGTCACATACTTAAGTGGTAGCAGTAGGATTCTTATTAAAGTGTTAGTTAACATGAATTTTTTAGTGAGAATTAATTCATCTGCGCCCCAGTGACTGTGGTGGTGGAGCAGCACTTCTGTGTTCTTCATTCTCTTTCCTTCATCTCCACTTCTCTGTTTTTCCCCGAAGACCTGGTGGCATGATAATTTCTCATTTGATTCAGTTTTGCCTGGCAGAAGGGAGCTAAGCTCACTGATAAGATCTCCTTAAGAACCAGACAAGTTGTCAGTAATAAAGGGAATTGCTTTGATCCGTCGACAAATAGGTCATTCATTCCGTGCCTGGTTTCTGATACCAAATGATACAGTCATGATTCTGTCTCGCTCTCTCTGCC
>NW_018127986.1:920482-966742 GCF_001952655.1 Monopterus albus | reverse complement strand
TAGACTCACATACACCCACACAAACAAAACTAGAATAATCAGAGGGAACAAAAGAAAAAGACAGAAAAAGCTGAAAACAGTTTTTGATTATTTTTGGCCTTCTTGAAAATGAATTCCTTTGTTATTTATTACTGAACTGAGACATTTTAAGTGTATGCTGTGCTATTCTGTGCTCCCGTGTGAGGTGTGAGATAGTGGTATAGCAAGAGAGCGTTTCCCTCTTTTCATTAAAAAAATAAAAAGTCCTTATGCAGTTATGAGAAGCTCTTCATGTTCATCTCATGCTGAGCTTTTTCCAACACACTCCTTTCATTTTTGAAGCTAAAATGACAGAGTGACAGTGAGAGCTGCTCACTACTGAAATGACATTCAGTCTGTCTCAGTGTTCTCTGGTAAAAAGTGGAGACTGATAACGCGCAATGCCAGCTAGATTCATTTCCTTGACATCTATTATTGCATTCCTTAATGCATAACCATGTATTTATGCCCCAGATTTATTACATACATTATTAATCATGAGCCAGGCATCATGGCAGCTGTAGTTTGTCATCGCTTTCCTTGTTCTCATCTCTGAACTGTCCAAACAAGCCTAGTTTGAGAATAGGAGAAGAAACAATATTCAAGCGTAATCATTAATTGGAATACAGTAAATATAATCTTCCAGTGGCTGAGAAAGCAAAGTTGTGCCCACTTGAATGCTCATATGTGTACACATGCAACCATGCATAAATATGTGACACAAACGAATGAGGATAACAATTCTGGTGCTGTTGCTCAACAGTTTTAAACATGTCTAGGTACACATTGTGGGAGGGAGAGCTAATTGGCTGGAATAATTGTGGAATCCCACCCCCAAAAACAGGATGACTTGGAAACGGGTGGGAAATCAGGGAGGCGGGGAAACCCCAAATAGAATTATGGGGAGCTATCACTTCCTAACTAGTGAGAATTTATATGCCACTGCCAAGGCCAACGGATTGAAGTAATTTCATTTTTCATGCATGGATTCTGTCCCTACGGAGACCTGAAGCAAAAAGAAAGAGAGAGATTAGAGAGCAGGGGAGAGGAAAGGGGAAGAGTAGTGATGAGTGAGAAAAAGGAGAAGGGAGGGTGGAGGAAATGATCAGACAAGAAGAGGGGAGGAGAAAAGGGGGATGAATCAAGGGGGACAGTTTGGCAGGCGAATGTGTAAAAACTGCTTGCATTTTATAATGCTACAGGTGACGTAGATGGAGACCGTGCTTGGCTCTTTTTGCTTTACCCATACAGGAGGGTAACGGCAGTACACTGAGAGTTCAACTGAGCTGTTAGCGTGGTATTTGTTAGTTTATTGGTGTTTAAGGGGAAGAGTTTCTTTGAAGTAATAGCAGTCAATGCCTACAGTTTGTTAATTAACATAGCTGTCAGCAGTAATTCGCTGAAAGATATGCAGAGCATTTTGACATTCATCTCCCCCCATTCCCCAAAGAAAACACACAGATAGCATTAGGGGGATGTTGTGACAGCTCCCTCTTGCATTCTTATAGCAAATATGTCTGCAACCTATCATGTGTTTGATTAGAAAGGCACACTTCGATCAGATCTTTCCAAATGAGAGTTGAAGACAATGTTGATCCCGATGAAGTGAAAGAGAAGGAAAATAGTGCTAATAGCAGGGTTGGCGGCGGTGACAGGTTTTATTCCACCAGTAGTAAGAGTCAGGATGGCACCTGTCTAATATGCTGTGTCCTTTCCTTGTCCTTGTTAGTTGCTCCAGCTATTTCCTCAGCGGTGTGTCAAAAGTGTGGCTAAATTGGTTCCTCGAGTTGTGAAAGATGGAGAGAACTTTGGACAGTCTAATTCTTCAGGTGCACTCAAGCTCTCCACTGAAATAGTCATTGATTAGAAGGAGAAAGGATGACAATTCCTGTGTGTGTGTGTCTGTGTGTGTGCGTGGGACTCACATTGTGGGAACCTGTTACACACTCCCACTGTGGGAGCTCATGCTGGTCCCCACCATGAATATCATTAAATTCTACAATGATAATTTGATTTAAGGTTCGAGTCCAGTTAGGGTTGGTCAAGTAGTGGTAATGGTTAAGGGTAGGGTAAATCTCCATGAAAAGAATGTAAGTCATTGTAAAGTCCCCACAAGGAATGGAAACACATGTGCATGCGTGTGTGTATACTAGTCTGGTTACACATTGTGAGAATGCGTTTGATTTAGCTAAGGGCGTGAGGACAATTTGGAGCAAAAGTGTGTAAAAGTTAAGTCTTGGTTTTAGGGTTAAGATTGCAATTAGTTTTAGGGCTGGCTGGATAAGGGGTCGGACATTTAGTTGTGACAGTTAGGGTTGGGCTAAGGGACTAGGAAATACATTGTGTCAATGATTGCCCTCACAAAGACAGAAGTACAGATGTGTGTGTGTGTACATTATATGCCTGCATACTGTAGTAAGTGTGTGACTGAGTCATTTTGATACACTGACTGCTGTTCACAGGCTGTCATGTAGTTAATGGACAGAGATGGGATGCTTGGAAGTTTGGACTCTATTCGGGCACTAAATTGAAAACCTCCTCCAGATGAGTCCCAATTACACAGCACTTCAGTCCAAATCGTGGGCCTAGCAGTGCACTTAATGCACCTATTAGCTGTCTGTCTGGCAAGGAAAGATGAACCAAAATACCATCCTGTTTCTCAGAAAACATTCTGCCTCCCATCTCCCACAGTTATTAAATAATTCTCTTCTCATGTGCACCCTGGGTTTGAGACTGTTATTTTCTCTCTGGCCCATTTTTGCCTACTCAGAATGTGTTTATTGTTATGTTGCCTGTTGTTGCTTCCCTAATTACACAGCAATTACAGTACAACCTTGTGTTTTCACTCTCCTGTCTAATTGTCATTTTTGTTCATAACCTGTCTGTACTCTCAGCATGGCTCCAGCAAGTCTTTATAAATCACTACCTGACTGTCAAATGTAACAGTAAATATACGTTGATTTCATTGCTCCCTCCCCGAAGTGTTTAAATGTAAATTTCTCTTTTGAAGAAGTTCAGTTCTGCCAAACAGAATGCATAGCGCTCCCTGTGGGAGCACTAATGGAATTCTTGAGTATGTGGTAGCTAGAAATGCCAAACTGTGATGAATATGTGTGTATGCGAGAGTGCATGCCCTGGCTGTATGCGTTTGTGTGCCTGTGCATGTTTCCGCTGAATAGTAGGCAATATCAGGTTTCTGAAATTGTGTAAGGGGAAATTATTAAACTCCAGCATTCTATATCACAAACTGGTCCTTCAATAATAAACACCTCACAGTATGTATTGTGCCGTTAGGTGTGGAATGGTCTTGACAACTATGAGTTTAAGTTTAGTTTCTAGGTTATAAGGAATAGTGCAAAACCAATAAGAGAGAAAGGTGTGTGGCCTGGTGAAACTCGGTATGAGGCATTAATAATCACTTGACTGACTGAATTCTCTCTCTTTTTGTTTGTTGCAATACAGATTCGCTCAGACCAAGACCAGGACATCTCAATCAGATATAGCATCACTGGGGTGGGAGCAGATCAACCACCCAATGAGGTGTTCAATATCGATCCTGTGCTTGGGAAGATGTTCGTCACCAAACCTCTTGATCGAGAGCATCGCTCTTCTTACCATGTGAGTCTGTCTTTATCTGATTTTGATATGAGGATCATATGTTATTGTACAGTTTGTGAAATTCTGAAACAGAACTAGGCTAGTTTCACATCTGTTCTTTGAGCGCACCCACCACTCCACACTGTGCACCGCGGACGTCCATGCAGAGCCTGCACAGCACACCACATACACAACAATAGTGAGACAAGTGCAAAAGCCGTTTTTTCGCAATATTGTGAACACACCAAGAAGGAGCCCAGCAAGGCGACAGCCCAGAGTTGGGGGAGCTCAACTTTATGCAGGTACAGCCGACTTGCACAAATGCAGCATACACAGATGCATGCTACCCTGGTATAAGATCAGGTTTTTTGAAAGAAACTTCCACCTCATTGAGCCTCTCTCTTCATCTTTGTGCTTCTGATCTATGCGTGGAAACATCATCACAGTCGGGCAAAGCGCACAAACTTGTCAACTTTCTACAAAAGCTTGCTCGTTCCTCTAGTCTTTCTGCTGCCATGAAAAGAGAACCCCAAGGCTTCGATTTAGTGAGCAACCATACTTGGTTTATCACTTTAAGTTTCTGTTTCTGGTTTTCTCTGTCTCTGTACCTGTCTCTATCCTTGTATTTATATGGGTACCTTGTCTGAGTTACAGTGCTGGTGAGCTGGCAAGCACAACCTTTTAGTGAAAGCTGAGCAGATTTATCCCCACATGAATCTCCAATCAATAAGATGATTTGTTAAGAACAGCAGAGGTTTGCTAAAGGCTGCTTAAGCTAAACTCCATGTTTGTTGCAGAGGAAAAGTGTTGGTGTGGAATGCAAAGTGTAAGGACAAACCAGATGAAACAAGACATGTATAAACACACAGAGAAAGGTATTGCAGTCTAATAATTAAAGAGCACTCATACAAGGTGCTGTTAGAGGAGAAGAAAAGTAATTAAACTGCTGTGTATAAAACATGACTTTCCTTAGTCCAAGAACCTTTAAGACAGGGAAGACTTTATGTACTGACATTATGCAGGAAAGCTGCTACACACACACAAAAATTAGAATTTAACTTTGTGCTCTTTCCATTGTTTACCTCATATTTCATGCAAGGATTGAACAAAGTTACAGGTAGGGTCTAGTTCTTTTTATTTAAAAAAAAAATTCAAAACCAGTCATGCAACAAGATGCATTCTTATGTGGAAGAAAACCTTGGAGCTCCTGGCTCTGCTGTTATCTCCATCAGGATGCTGCCTCTTTGCCAAATGCTGAGCACTGCCTGGTACAATCTGTTTTCTACCCCCTGCCTTTCAAGATAATAAACTTTAATGTGGACCCAGAATTACATTTTGCCTTCTTTAAACATGGCGGTAATCTCTGACTCCTGCTGTTATTGAATTAGGGTGTTGGTGCATGAGAGATGGAGGGATGAGGGTGGGTGGAGATAAGGGGCCTGGCTCCTAGCCTGTTACTGCACAGCGAGATACGATATGCGATGGCAGCGCACAGATATTGGGTACAGGACAGATCAGACAATGAAGTGGAAAAAAGTAAAGTCAAATTAACCTCGGGGAGACCTGAAGACAATTTATGTGGAGGTGCAAAGTGGAAGCAGAGGATGAAGAGGAGAGGATGGGCGACCGTGAAGAGGATCTTCACCGGACCGATAGAGAATGCTGCTTATTCCGTTTGCTGCCACGATGAGCCTAGAGGCTATTTCACATCTGTGGCTCTTGTGCTTTTGCAGCCCGGTAACGCATTCCCCATCAGGCATGGCCATATGGAAAGCGTACCATTCCCTCCCTATTTTTAATCAAACTTCTCATGCTTCAGTTTCTCATCTTTCTGCTCCTAACATATTTTCATTCTTCTTCCAGTCCTTTCCAGTGTTGTTAATCTACTGTTCCTCTCCCTTTGGTCTTCCTCTAGATGGATATGTCTAGTGTCAAAAAACTGATAAATAAAATTAAAAAACAGAGGGTCCTTCGCCTGATATTGATTGCTGAGGTTTTGACAGAATAAATATTTACTAGCCTATGTTGTTAGGAGCGGGATGTGTTTATAGTATCTGGATTCTCTTTAGGGTTTTTTTTCCCACTATAAGCTAAACATCTCTGGTGCTTCCAGCTGACAGGATTATCACAGAATAAGTCATGTTCAGGGATATAAACATCTCAGGTAAGGTGAAGGGAATAAAAACAGATTTATCAGGAACCAAGGAGTTAATTTTGAAGTGCCACTGTTAGTTTGACCAGTAGGAATTGAAACACTCCTTATTTAAACTCAACATTTCCCTGATAATTCAGGTGTGATGGAGTAGTGTTCTCTTACTGTTACTTTTCCTCCAGGCTTCATAAGAAAGCAGTCTCAACACATTCTACATCATGTATTGATTCCAGTAATAACTTCATGTCTAAACTTTGTGAGAAATCCTAGTTGGTGATTCCATTGATCTGAGCACAGCTCAGCTGAATTTGAGATTCTCTGACTGTTTGTGGAGTCAGAGGGAAGTGAAGAGATTTCTGGACTCTCTTTCAAACACCAGACAGCCCTGGGATTCAGCACAGCGATTCTGAAACAGGAACACTGCCTTTACAATAGATCCAACTTCCAATAAGCTAAGATGTTTCGTGTTTTGGTTTTTGCTAAGATAAAAGCTTGTAGGGAGTGTGAAGTGTGAAAGAGAAAGTACATGATTGCAGAGACAATTTCTCAGCAAGAGAAATGTCCTGAATTTTACTTCCTATCCAACTTAATATTGTTATTCAGGTTTAGGCCTTCTGAAACTATTGTACCATATAATTCAGTAATGTAAACATTATCAGTCAGTGTGTTCATCAGCAGGGCTAAATGCCAAATTCAGAAAACAGTGCAGAGTTCTGTTCAACTTAGAGAAGCTTTGAAATTATTCACCTTGCAGAATAAAAACACCCACTTTCAGTTTCTTGGTGTTTTATTTATGCTGTCTCACCCTTTTGTCCACTTCTCTGAGTGGAGACCGTTGGCAATCAATTGAGAAGATAAAGGGCTTCTATCCCAAGAGAGAAACAAAGAAGTGATTTTTCAAATATACCAACAACTACTTGAAAATTTGCTGTTAAAATGGAAGCAATAACACCCAATTTTAAAAATATAGGAAGGAACCTGTAAGCAACAAGTTCTGGAAATCAAGCCAGCGCTAGCATGGGACTTTAAAGCAACCCGTTCCTCTCCTCCCACCTCTCCCCGCTCCGTGACATTCCGCTGTACACCCTCATCATGTCTGCTGTCTCAGTTAATGCAGGAACCAAGGGGTTTGCTGGCCTGTGATTGGTTAGAAGGGTGAGGCTCCTTCATAAGCCTTCGAGTGAATATCTGTGCACTGCTGCCAGGCTGTTCAATGAGTCTGGGTCACAGGAGCCTTTGACAGCATCTCTCTACATTAAAACATGTTGTGGAGCATATTTCAACTAAAAATATTAGATAAAAGGTAGAGTAAGGAAGCTTGTTTCGTTTCAGAATTGGCGGTGAAACAATGATAATCCTGGGTCCTTCAACCATGCAGACAAATGAATGCTATTTCTTTACATGAACTTATATAAATTTAGTAAATAACACATTATAATTAAACTGGCATTTGTGCCTTTAGATCTCTAACAACAGAGACCTCTGATAATAGTATTTACATCTCTAACCACAAATTTATCTTTCAAATAAAATGAATACAGAATATAACAACCATAGCTGAAATAAACTACAGTAAATGTGTTAACTTTCAGCTCATCTTTGCCATAACTGTAGTGTGATTACTTTGAATAATACAGTTACACAATTACAGACCTTTCACCTGTACATGAAAATGTACTTTTCCCTCCCATAGATATGCTGAGGAGGCTGAAGTATTTCTTCAGGCCTGACTAGTGTCTTAAGAGCCTCCTGTCAGTCTGTGCCTACAGGGTCCAACAATCAGACACTTGCATTGCCTGAACAGAAAACCCCACTGCATAAAACTATGCACTTGCCACTGCGCCTAAAAGCTTAGTGCTCACATAATATGGTTTAGAAAAGTGTGTGTGGAGGGGTGCATTTGCCATCTTTCCCCAGTGGAAACCACACTCTTGATGTACTAGATAGATGTAAATGTTGACTAATGTTGTAGAGAATACAGATAGAATCTTGTTCATTGTATTGCTCCCACAATAATTACAGGCTATAATCCAACCTCCTATTTTGTGTTGTTTGTGTCTTCTAGTTGCGTGCCCATGCTGTAGACATGAATGGGAACCAGGTGGAGAACCCCATCGATCTCTACATCTTTGTCATTGACATGAATGACAATAGACCCGAGTTCAAAAACCAGGTCTACAATGGCTCTGTAGATGAAGGCTCTAAACCAGGTACTGACACACACATGGATAGAGGGAGAAACAAAACAAGAAGTAATGTGTGAAGCAGGAGCACTTACAGGTTAGATGCATTTATTAGAAAAGATTAAAGAAATGTGTGGAGAGGTGATGGCGTTGGATACAAGTGGACCAAAGACAGGCAGCCAGTATATCAGGAGAGAATGGTGCCGTTAAAAGTCTGGCTACACCAGTGAATCTTTGAAGCAACAGAGAATTTTCTATTCCCCCTGATGTAGCAGACAGATAGAAAATCTGTCTCCTACAGAAGCTTTTCATTTAGCTGGCTGCAGCAGTGACCATAAACCAAAGAGGGGTCTCAGGCTGGAAAGGAGACTGAGGATTAAATGTACCACACAGTAGCACCACTGGGTCATTTTATGTCTAACCTCAGAGCCGTAGAATCACGGAGATGAACTCTCTGTGTGCGTGCGTGTGTGTGTGATCCTGAGGAGCCAGAGTTTATTGCATCAGAGGTGATCTCAAGAGGTGTCCAGGTGCACATTTCCCCTTCTGTCTTTCTTTCTTTCTGTCAGCTATGCTGTATGCTGTTGCCCCATCCCACACAGCAGTCAAGTCTCTGTGGTGTGCATGACATTCAACTGAACAATAATCATAAAAAAGGAGAGTTTTAGAATTTAGAGCTCCAGTGGTTTCAATGGAAGGGCAATTACAGACTTGAATTAGTTTGCAAATTAAAGAGCCATTATGGGGACCTAATCCTGTCAGGCACAGCTTAGGACGCCTGTACAAAGGGTCCACATTAAACCCCCTAAGAGTGCAGCTTAATGAAATTACCCCATCGATGTGTGATACATTGTGATTCTTCATCTCCTTCTCTCTATCCCTCTATCTCGAGAAAAAGTGACGGGTGAGGGACTGAGTCACCCTGCTTGGAATCCAACCAAATATGGAGCCTGTCCTCTCTTTCTCTCTTTTCTTCTCCCTCCCTCTGTTCCTCACAGTTTTTTTTCTCGTCTCACTGAGAGGCCTTCAGAGTGCTCCCTCTGGCCGAGTCATTGACAAATGTTGCTTTGAAATGTAATGAAGTTTGAAATGGGAGCTGCGGTTACAATTATCCTCGGGCAGGGGCTGTCACGATATCACTATCTGTGGCAATTAGAATCAGCTACCAGGGAGGGGAGGAAGAGCAAGAAGGAGAGGGAGATAGAGAGACTGGGTGACAGGCAATGATCCTACAGAGTTATATGAGTGTGCGGAGGCAGGAAAGCAAACAAGTGGTGCATTCATGGAAGGATAGTGGCTTATTCTCTGCAACAGAACTGTGTCTGCATATACTTTATGTCTTTGCTAACTGCTTTATTTACAGGGCAGGTTCCCAGCTATTTTAGGGCAAGGTAGCTTTATTAAATTAATACAAAATTAAGATCAACCATTGTTAAAATGAGACAAGATACATAAAATGACAAGAAAAACAAACATATATCGTCTGAAACACGATTATCCAGCAGTTACAGTGCAGAAAGTGCAACATGAAACCAGTAAAACAGCACAAGGAAATGATAAAGCTGTCAGTTGAGACTTGAAAGTGACTAGGGTTGGGGCACGATTGAAGCCATAAAACTATCACTGTTATATCTGCATAGACAGTACGTCTGTGCTTATTTTTATTCGTAGTAGTTGAATTCATTATTTATGGAGCATGTGTCCAACATTTCTCTTCTGGCATTATCAAACTGTTATGGGACATTTTATGGTTTATTAGCCACACTTATGTACATATTGACCAATATCAGTGTGACTCTTGGCAAAATCTGTCATTATAATCTGTTTGTAGGATGGCTGATTAAGCAGAGAAGTAATGTGTCGCTTTAAATTGTCCAATAAAAGACACAATAGCACAAAGTACTGCTGTTACAATGTTACTGTATGATTTATTTTGGTGAACAGTTATACAGTATGTTTTTCAGACTCAGCTTTATTGGCCAGGTATGTTGAACACACAAGGAATTTGACTCTGGTACAATTGGCTCTCAGTGTGTTTTCATAAGACAACAAGAAAAGGAGAGTGCATTTAAATAGGAAAAAAATGAAACAAAAATTAACATATGCAAATTGTGTGTTGTAAATTGTGGAATTTGTGTTAAACAATGACCAATGTGATAATACACTGATACATGCACTGACACAATACATTTTCCAGGAGAGTCAGATACTAGCTTTGCTCTTGTACACTGAAATGTATGTTACATGTTGATCTGTGACACATTACAGTATGTTAGTGTAACAATACCACAAATAAAGAAGAAGCATGAAGTCAGCAAACAGAAACACCTACAATTAGACTTGCCTTTTGTTTTCTACAGCCTGCTTGGGTTTTGCACATTGTGAAATATTCTTTTTTTCCCCTCAGGAACGTATGTAATGCACCTGTCGGCGTTTGATGCCGATGACAACACTACAGCCAATGGAATGGTGCGCTATCGAATCCTGTCTCAGACGCCACATAGCCCCATTCCCAACATGTTCACCATCAACAGTGAGACTGGAGATATTGTGACGGTGGCCACTGGTCTGGATCGAGAGGTTGGTCTTCTCTGTGCCAAAGCATTTCCAAAAGGCTTTTAATGTTCATGTTTAATCATATAAAACATTCGGCACAAAGACTGTATAATGATTTTAGCCATAGAAAACTGAACGTTTGAGTGATCAGGTTATCACTGTTTATGGAGCACAGTTCCTCACAGCATTGTTTATTCTGATGACACTCTGAGATGCAACTTTGAAATGTTTTGCAGTCATTTGCCACCAGACACAAACACACACACACACACATTAAGTGATCTTTTTTGTTGTACAGAACATTTCCTGCATCTGCGGTCACCTTGTTTATGGAGCTATAAAACTTGTGACAAGATCCAAATGTGTTTATTCTCACGACATGGATGTGCCACTGACAACTCTGCAAGAAATCTCAGAGAGAGATCATCCTCCCAAACTGTCACCTGTGACAGACCTATTAACAACACATCACGCTGCAGTGGGCTGCTCATGTTGTGTTGTGTGTGTTTGTTGTGTGGTAAAGATAGAGTGGAAATATCTGAAATAGAATGCCCTTGACACCTGTCAGACAAACAAAAGGCCATATAATCACATCTACACTTGATGAAACACAGACAATGGAGGGGAAAAATGGAAACTGAAGGGAGCAATAGAACAAAACTTCAGCTGTGCAGATGGGGTATTACAATTAGGCTAGAGGAAGTTAGTGTGGATTTGACAGTGATGGCGATAGAGAAGCAGGATGAGATATGAGGGTGCCAGAGGGAGAGGTAGAGATGAGCATGTTTCAACTGAACCTCTGCTGCTTATTTTTACTCTGTTTTATCTGTACAGTGGATTTGTATGTAGGATTCAACTCTGACAAACCTTGAGCATGCACACACAAGCTTGTTTGTACATCTATTCTTGAGGGGACTCATCTTGATATAATTCATTCCTTAGCCCCTAACCTTTTCTTTTTCATTTCCTGTATTTATCATACCACTGAGAGAAGTCATGTCTTTCCTCAGCAACCTGTTTACAGTCACACAGCACACAGTCTGGAAGCTTCCAACCACACATCATAGGTTCGCCAGTGGGAAAATCCAGTGCTTAGGTTACAACAGTGGTGGTACTGATAGAGTAGCAAATTTAGCCTACCAAGAAATTTCTTTGAAATGCTGAAGCAATGCAAAGATGCATCCAAAAAATGCATCTTTGATCATAAATGTATTGTTTAGGCCATTAATCAGGCAGACGCACTAAACATTTTCTGGTTCAGGCTTCTCAAATATAAGGATTATCTGCTTTCCTGTTTCGGGCAAGGGTAGGTAATCAATTTAGATGAAGCTGGAGTGAGGAAAGACAGTGAATTGGTATTTTCCAGCTTCTGATTGACTGAACACACCTGATCCAGGTAATCAGCAGTGGGTAGGGAATGGGTTGATTGGAAAACAAGCAGGGCAGCGGCCCTCAAGGACCAGACTTGCCCAGCCTTGTTTTTAGATGAAAACTCACCTCACTCTGCCGCTTCCTGTCACACCAGGCAAGCCTGGCAGAAAGACTACCCAATATCGCCTTAGTTGACCGGCAGCATGTTTGTTGACAATTCAGCCCCAACTACCTAACATGGTAAGACAGAATAAACTAGAATGCTTTTTAATAACAGCTGTAAATGCAAAAACCCATGAAGAGATGTCATAATCTAGATCATATATCCACGTTGCATTTTAATGCCAGGTGTAAATGGGATCGTATCCTGTGTAGGAAAAGTGAAAGGGTGCTTCATTTAACCTTTCGGATCTTTAACCATCACAACTACATACCTAAACTAAACCTGGATGCTAAACCTTTTTCTAACTTTGACCTTATAAAATCAACAAATACCACTCAAGGATCCAGCTGAGGTGGTGATGACCAGCCAAAATGTCCTCACCCTATAAAAATGCCTTCACTCTCTAGGTCTTAAATTCAACTTGGTCCTCACAAAAACAGACATAAAAGAGCACACACAATGTGCACAGCCATGAAAACAGGTACTTGACTCACACATATACAGCGACTTCAGAAAGCTCTTCACTTCTTGCACACTTTACTGTGCCCTGTCAAGCTTCATCAGATCAGGTGCAAAGCATCTGAGAACCACCATCTTCAGATCTCTGCACAGATGTTTCAGTGGGGTTTAAATTTGGCCTTTGGCTGGGCCTCTCAAGGATAGTCAGAGACTTACCCTGAAGCTGCTCTAGTGTTGTCTTGGCTGTACTGTATGCTTCAGGTTATTGTCCTGTTGAAAGATGCATCATTGCCCCAGTTTGAGGTCACTGCACTCTGGAGCAGGTTTTCTTCAAAGATCTCTCTGTATTTGGCTGCATTCATCCATGCCTCAATTCTGACCAGTCTTTCTGTCCATGCTGCTAAGAGGCACCCAATAGCATAATGCTGCCATCACCATGCTGAGAAAGCTTTGTTGGGTCAGTTGGGTTCTTGGTCACGTCCCTCACCAAGGCCCTTCTCACCCAGTTACTCAGTTTGGCCGGACAGCCGACTCTAGGAAGAGCCCTGGTGGTTCCAAATATCTGTTTCACAATTACTAAGGCTACTGTGCTACTGGGAACACACACCAGCTTTACAAGTGCTTTTATGTTCTTGCCCTCTATGCCTCACCAAACAATTTATCATGAAGATCCACAGAATTCAGACTTGGCTGTGGCTGTAGGATGATATATAGTATACAGGTGTATTCCTTTTGATGCTCAATAGGGTCAGTTTTCCACAGGTACACTCCAGTCATGTTGTAGATTCATCTTAATAATAATTAAAGCAAAGACAATTCATCTGGCCACAGTCTGCAGAGACACAGCAAAGGATCGGAATGTTTCCATAAAATTAAGAGATTTTGGTGTTTGAATTTTAATACAGTTGAACATTTCTTAAATTTGAAATTTCTAAAAACATTTTCTCTTTGTCATTGTGGGTGGCTGAATGTGTACGAAGGGCAAAATGGCAATAATGTGTGCAAAAAGTGAAGGGGTCTGAATCCTTTCTGAAGCAACTGTTATGTTATGTGTTTATGAATATACATACTCAGTTTCCGTAGCATACAAATATATATTTCTGTAATCCTGTAAACATTTTTGTAGAGTCTAGATAAGAAGCTTCAAACCCTGCAGGAGAATTCTGAGCCTCTATATTGTACATAAACTTCACAAGAAGATGCTACACAGCATGCTGCAGTCCGTCCCTGGTCTACTTTTACTCAGCACTTTGGCTCTTTGAAAATTTCTGTGTCTTCGTTGCCTCCTTGGGCAGCAGTGTTGGAGGTGTAAGGTGCCACAAAATCTATTTACACAGCCACTTCTCTCCTCTTGTGCCTCAGCAAACTACTCTCTCTTATTGGACTTTTAAGAGCTTGATTAAGAAATGAAAGAGGGAATAAAAGGAAAGGAGCAATGGAATGAGGAAAGGAGAAAAGAAATGACTATGGCTCCGTGTTATGTCATTACACTGGTAAGATTTACACAAGGACAGTGCACGATGGTTATGATGTACAAAGGGTACTTACTCATTTCTTTGTAGGGAATACGCACCCACACACACACACAAACAGCGAGCGAGAGAGGGAAACTAATCTATATCATTGACTTTCATTAGCAAGAAAACTAGAGCCAGCAAATTGTTAATGCTTGTTGTTGTGATTGCAATATTTAGAATGATGATTACATTACAGAAGGTCATTATTACGAGTGAGGTAAGAATTAAAAGTCCAGAGTAATGCACTGTTTGCAGTGTGTCATATTACTGGTGGTTAAACTCAGCAATATCATCACTAAATGAATTAGTGAAGCAGGAGTTTCTGTTGTTGTTAAAAACTTTATTCCTTTAGTCCACTCTCTCTTAGTTGAACTCTCTTAATACTTATTTTTCTCATTGCCGCTAAAGGTTTAGATGTGCGGGTGTAACAGCCGAGGTGGCAGCAGTATTTCTCACTGGGAGACTGGAAAAAAAAAAAAAGGTTTATTATTTGCATGGTTAAAATGAAAGCCTCAAATCAAGTCTGTTCTTTACTTCTGAAATGTCTTCCTTTCCTTTATAAATGCACACAGATTCTCTCTAAGGCGTTCCACCGCTCTGCAGTGGACTTTAAAGAGCTTGTTGACAGCAACGGACCTCAGTCCTCCAGAGGACTGCGGTGTGTGTTGCTGCAGTGCTGAGAGATTCAGAGGAGTGCCACATAATTACTCCCTTGTCTAATTAGTGAAAATGTTGTGTACATGCTGTACACATGTTGATGGGACAGTCAGGTGAGCACTGCTTCTAAACAAGATGTGGAGGAAAAATGGTGTGTGAATGTTTGTGTGTTGGTGGGGGCTTGTGTGTACGAATAGGTGTCAATGAGAGTGTATATACAAGGCTGAAGTTCAGCATCTCGTCTAGCATCAGGATGAGAGGAGCTGTCTAATCCTCCTGATGTGGCGTCCTGGCCTAATTGGTATATTTACTTGGTAATTAGCAGGTGAGAGAGACACTGGGAATGTAATTGGGAATGTCGGTGACGAGACACATTATTCAGACAGTCGGCTCCTGGGTTCCATCCTTCCTGCAGCCCATTAACTGCACTGTGGGACAGAAGAAGAGACAGGGGATGCTGGCATAGAGAAGAAGAGACTGAAGAAAGGAGAATTGGAAGGGCGCTGCATGGCTCAAAGCACACCAAAATACAAAATTATAAATAGCAGAACTATGTTTCAGCTTCCAGTGAAATGACATTTCAAAAGACAAAATGGCATTTATCATTCTTTCATATTATTGCTCCATAGATAGTCTGTTAATCTCTGTCAGCTGGATCATTGTCTTCACATCTGTCCATCAGTGGCTCTTTGATGACATACCCATGGGGACGCTTCACAGCGCAGCCTTCAGATGGTCGGAAGTCTGGGTGTGTTCTGCTGAGGAGGTTTCAACTCAGTCGAATCAAAGACTTCATTCTTGCGATGCTGGGTTGCAAATATGACCATGTACAGTGACTATAGAACATGACAGACTCCACCCTCCCCTCTGGGAGCCACTGTCTGTGGCTGTTGCTGTACACTTGGGGAAAAGAAAGCTTTTCACAGATTAATAACTCTGCACTCTTTTTTCTTTGACTGTTTCTGTTTTTTTTTTTTTTTTACAGAAACTGTCTCAGTATACCATCATTGTACAGGCCACGGACATGGAGGGTAACCTGAACTTCGGCCTTTCCAACACAGCCACCGCCATCATCACTGTCACGGACATCAATGACAACCCTCCCATGCTGACCTCCAGAACTGTGAGTCGCAACAAATAATGGACTGAAGAAAGGGCAACAGTTTTAAGGAGGAGAGGGTTTAGGGTTCAGGCAAGAGGGTGGAAATGAAGAGTGTGTTAGAAAAACAGTAAAAAAAAAAAAAGGGTAGAAAGAGAAAGATATTAAAGAATAGAGGGAAGGATAAAGACATGAAAGAGAAGGCATAATGGTATGAGGTAAAGAGAAAAGAAATGGCTACAACAAAGTGCGGTATGTTGTTACACAGGAAGATTTATACAAGGACAGTGAGGGAGGGTTATGATGTGCAAAGGGTATTTATTCATTTCCTTGTGCACGCACACACACACACGGAAAAACTAATCCATATCATTGACTTTCATTAGCAAGAAAACTAGAGCCAGCAAATTGTTAATGCTTGTTGTTGTGATTGTGATATTAAGAACGATGATTACATTACAGAAGGTCATTATTAAGAGTGAGGTAAGATTTAAAAACTGTTTGTAATGTATTATATGACCGGTGATTAAATTCAGCAACATCATGACAAATGAAGCAGGATTTTAATGTATGTGTTGTTACAAAGTACACTTCCCTTTAGTCCACTCTCACTTAGTTGAACTCTCTTAATACTCTAGTTAACTGATTCATAGTTTGTGTGGCAGAAATACAGGACTCAAGTCGAAGTTTTATTTCATGTGGCAGAGACATATTTGTTTAGAGAAATAAAGATAGACAAAAGGGAGTCAGTTTGTCTGCATTCTAGTTTTCATATCAAGAAACTCTCTAGGTGTCTGTATGGCTTCAGGTGAATTGTTCAGAATGTGTGCTTTCTTATCAGCTCTGATGAAAGTACGAGCCTGCTGGGTAGATAAAGTGCTTAGCAGTGCAGCAGACTCGACTCTTTGAGGTGGTAGCAGAGGAGTTGGCATTAGCATTTGCCCCGGGGGCTATTAAGAATCTTATGATGATGAGTTAGCATTGGCAGTAAGCATGTGTCAGCCGTGGAGCTCATCAGAGAGCTGCTACATCACGCGCAGCAGGAAATGTACAAAGAGAGGGTAGGAAGAAAAAAAATACACACAAAGGAGACTGTGAGCAAAACGAGAACAAAGAGCAGAGAGGAGCTGATGAGTGGACCACCATGTAGGCTCTAAGATGAAAAATGGAGAGGAGAAAAAGTGATGAGAGAATGATAGGGAGGGGACAAAGAATGAAGGAGTATTTAGTCACAGGAGCTAGTTTCTACAGCAGCGGTGATAAAGCATAGACATGCCCCGTTGTAAATCAGAGACCTTTCCTGACTCAACATCCTCCCCTGCATTAAGATTCTCTACTCATGGCAGCGTATTGATGATAGTGGCCAGTAATATTGTAGATTGATATTCTCTAACTGTATTCCACCATATTTAAGTGCATTTCCATCATCGCCACAGAGAGAAGTTAATACTGTCATGGTTATTGATGGTAAACTTTAGTGCAAGTTTCGGAGCCATGATGAAACAGAGCCCTTCTACCCACTCCATTCATAAATCACATATCTTAGCATTGGGTTAACATAAAAGCCATTTTGTTAAGAATGCAGGCCATTATGCAAATATTTAGCGTTTGCGATAAACCCCATAGATCTTTCTACATGTCCCAGAAATATACAGTTGGGGAATTTGTCTTTAATGTTGATGATTAATATTTCATCAAGCCTATCTCAGGCATGCCTGTTTTTCAAGGTGGCAAAGGGTGGTGTATGTGTACTGATGTGAAGGCTCAGTGCACAGCCTATTCAACCTATTCAGGGCTGCATACATGCTTTGCATTATTTGATGCAGATAGATTAGGTAAGATGGGAAGAACTGTTTTTGTTTCTCGGTGCAGACAGTGTACTGCAATAATGACTGGCTCTTATATTGTATGGGATGCCTTGTAGTTATGTGTAGAGACCTATAATCTTGCAATCGGGGTGCATCTGTGCAGGATTTACTGCACTGCTTTGTTGTCCTCCTTTCTATACTGTCCTCACAGAGTTTCTGTGATGAAGTTTTCTGTCACTTCTCCTTTCTTTCCTCTCACCTCCACTTGCTTGCTTTAGTGTTTCTCCACTGCCAAGATACTGACAGGGCGAGGGTGTTGGCACAAGGTGTTTTGTCAAGTGCTATGCGAAAGCCAGCTGCACTCTGTGCCAGTCACAATCAAAGTGCTTCCCCCTTCTTTCCTTTAGTCCACCAGTTGGGGACAACATATAATAATAAGGAAAAACTACCTGAGCAGAGTGAGTCTGCTGAAAGACACCACAGTCATACAGCAGTCCACTGCTGAAACTATCACTACTGCAATACACTGCCACAACCAGTAAGAAGAGTTAGAGCCAACACAGTGTTCATCTAATAAATAATTAAGAAACTGAAAGAAAGAGAATAACTCCAAGGCTTTTCCAAGACAGACTGTAATGTTGCATCACAATGTATTATTGACAATAACCCTACCAAATGTCAAAGCTCACTTTCATAAAAGACTGAACAATCACTGAATATAGTGAAGAATTGGGAGCAACTGCTGGTTCTGGAGAAAAGATTTTAACCTTAAATTCTCATCCCAAAGTTCAATCTTTAATATAACACAAATCCTACTCATACTGCTATTGTCTCCTCAAAAATGTTCATATCATCCTTTTTTGGTTAATTTTGGTGTTTTGAAATGCACATAATGCTACATTAGAGATCAGAGCTGCAAAGTCAAGAGTTCGAGTGTATTCTGAGCACTTCGCAGTTGCAGTCTAAATCACAATTGACAGATTTTAGTTTTAGTGCACTATCAGCAATGTTCTTTTGTACTCATGATTGATTTACTTTACAACCTTAAAGCTACAATATGCAAGTTCTGAAAATTAAGCCAGCACTAGCATGAGACTGGACAGTAAACTAGTCCACTCCTCCCACAAGCCCTGTCTCTGTTTCCGCTCAGTGCCTCACTTACATCCTCGTTGCCTTCACTGTCTCAGCTAATCAGGAGCTGCTAGGCTGTAAGTCAGGTCATTGTCCAAGCTAATACTAGCTTGAAGCATTGGATGCATGAAGAGTAGTAAATGTGAATCATGGTCATGTAAACACTGACAGCCATGAGGTCCCACCTCTGACTTTGACCTTCCTTGATTGGTTAGAAGAGCGAGGCTCACTCACTCAAAGCTTTAGAAGCAAAAACTTCTACATTCTGCACCACACACACACACACACACACACATATATACGTATGAGTAAATGTTACATACTGTAGAGTGTGAGTGTGTGCGGTTGAACTGCACATATGCTGCCAAAGATAGTCATCTATGAGAAAAATAAATAAGCACTTTATGACTTGAGGTTTGGGTGCCTGATGTAACCAAACCACAGTAATAAACTAGCACACACACACTCTGACACCAACATATGACTTATCCAATGCAGGCAGTTCATCAGGACCACCCGGACTTGTCTGTTTTCTTAAGAATGTCATTGAGTCCTGAACAGCACTCCTGACACAGCACCTTAATCTTCCCGCTGCTTTCGACTGTTTGCTGGGCGATGTGAGGGTTGCCAGGCAGGGTATTATGGTCTGTCGTAGTGTTTGGTCTGGGGCTTTGCTCTTTGATATCCTATACTCACATAAGCAGCTCGGTGGCTCTTCCACGCCTGTTACCCTTGGTGATGCGGTGAGTCCATGCGTGTTGCCACAAAATGAGGTGAAGACATGACAGCATGCTCACCTTCTGACCTCACATGATCAGTTAATCCTTGATGGGTTGTTCATATAGGTGGTGCAGCGGTCGACTTGTATTTTACAGGGTAGCTGTGATGTTGTTGCTGTTGTTAGTTCGTCTTTGTGGGCTTTATCCCCTGAGCCCATACGGCTTTGATCAATCCCCACCATAACAGACACATGACAGACAGCAGCTCACTCCTCATTGGGCTTATCAGGACAAAGCACATGTGTTTGTACAGCATGGGGACAACTAAAAGTCACTCATACACACTCAAGCAGCTGTTTTAACCCTCCCCACTACTGCCTCCTTTCTCTCCTCCTTTGTCACTCTGGCTTTCAAAAGAATGAAATATCGCCTGTCAACTCTGCATTCTACGTACCCGTTGTACGTAGAATGCAGAAAAAGCAGAAAACATTAAGAGTGGAACAACGCCCGTGTGCTTGCTGGTGTGTTTACGGCTTGTTTACTACTCAGCAGTGGTAAAAGCAAGATCATTAAATTTACTCTACCTGAAAAACTGAAAAGAGGACCGTCTCTATAAAGAAAAATGTAAAAGAGAGATACACACTCAGTGGCTTTTTTGTATAAATTGGCACACTCAACGGCTCAATGCATCCCAAAAGACCTCAGCTAACAATAAAAGTAAAGATATGTTGATGCAACATATCACAAGGTATCATTTTACTTTACTCTATGTAGTTTTCCGGTGAGGTCCCAGAAAACCGAGTGGATGTTGTGGTGGCTAATTTGACGGTGATAGATGCTGACCAACCACACTCGCCCAACTGGAATGCCATCTACAGGATCATCAGTGGAGACCCATCTGGGCACTTCACCATCCGCACTGACCCTGTCACCAATGATGGCATGGTTACCGTGGTTAAGGTAAGACACCGCCTGTCAGCTTCTGGCCCTATAGAGGGTTCAGTGTAGAAAAAACTGTTGTCTCTTTTTCTGTGCTGAATGTCAGATTTTCCTCTTTTAGCGCAAGCAATAATAATAGACTACAGAGTTAAATGGGGACAGGTTGGGATCTTTGTCTTTCATTTGCCCCTTTATGTCTAAATGAGGGATTGGAGGCCGCTGCGCCCTTCAGAAACAGCTCATACACTCACAGACAGACTTAAATACAAAGGCTGGCAAGACCACTGTAGCAGATTAGGTATTGATTTCTCAATTACAAAGGCAGTGTTTTTTTTTATACACTCATAATGTTCTAGCTGCTGTGGTAAATGACAGCAACAACAAAGCCATGTCCTGTAACAACCTGCTATGTTAGAGTTTAACCTCTCAGACACATGTTGTCCTGAGGATTTTAACCCATTTACAAAAAAGAACAGAAAAATATGATATTCAGCTTATATTCTGTGTGTATGTAAAGTGTATAAATGGACTTTAGGCTATGTATTCGTGTGTTCATCTATGAGTGGTTCATCGCAAATGTTTGTTTGTAGAAGCACCTTGTTTATTTTTGTGACCCCTAGGACCCAACATTATTGCCCTTGTATATCTGACTCATGCAAATCACAACTCGTATCTTATAATAATGTTTTTTAAACAGCAATTACATATCATATTACATATAATTCCCACAGCACCCTGAGCAATGAGCATTGGTATTTTGCTTCTCTTCATTATCTCTAGATGAATGCCTTTTATAATCCATCCCTCTCATTCCCTGATGTCAAATTCAGCAGCCATAAGCTTCCACAGAGACCCATGAGAGGTTATCAGGAAATCATAAAATAAGCGACAGGACACCCTGCTGGGAAAAACAAGAAACAGACTGTCTCAACAAATAAACACAGGGGCGTCCACTCAGTCTGGGGAAACAAAGCTAAAATGGCTCACAACAGATAATGTGTGATATGTAAAGTCAAGACATGAACACAAGGTGCTACCTTGGTGTTCATGTTTTAATGAGGCGTCTATGGGTGATAGTACAAACAGATTGAAGTCCACTGACACCCAGGTATGAGGCAGGCTGTGTTTCATGAGGGACCTATGCTCCTCTGTATACAAGGTCTGAGGTCTTAACTGAGGTCTTACTCAGAACATGTCACACGTTTCCACTGCTCTCTGGGGAGTTTATGAGACATTTTCTCATTTTGTTGCTTGGTAATAGAGCCAGAGGACAAACAGGCGTGCATAAAAGCACACAAACAGAGCTGCTTGGTTTGAATGAGTCATTAAGATATGTAAATCACAGCTTATGATAAACATGGCAGATGACAAGGGAAGTGGAGAGGAGGAGAGAAGTGAAGCGAAGACAGATTTCCAAGGTTTGAGAAATGCAGACTGCAGAGAGGGAGAGATCACTGGGAGTTGGGGAGGGCAGGTAGTGGGGGTGGGGGGTGGAGCAGAGGCGAGAAGATGAGGTGGTGGGAAGTTGGAGTCTGGTGGAACAAATTAGGTAAGAGTGAAAGAGAAGAACGAGTGAAGCGATACATAGATGTAAGATGTGATGGCCCATGGGCACAAGATGGAAGCTGTGTTATTGACCTCTAACCCTTCTGACTTCCCTCAGGGTGGGTGTGTGTGTGTGTGTGTGTGTTTTAGTTAGCCTACAGCTATACTGTAGAGCACCCTGTGCTCTGAATACCACTGGCTGCAGATCAAAGTGCCTTGAGCATGGGTAGCCTGTAAATGGGTTCCCAGTGCACCATGGTGTCTTGCACGAACACACATACATGTGCTTACATTTACTTATACCAACATGCACCTACATGCACAAAGGTTAACCAGCCAGCACACACACAAACATATACTGCCCTTGTGAAGCAGCTGCCTGATTAAGGATGCTTTTTTAATATCAAAGCAGTGCTGCCACACTGTCCACTGAAAACACTGTGGCGACGCAACATACAGATGTGCTCAAAGTCATTAACATCACCATCAAACAGCACTGACACAAGCCTTGTGGCGGTAATCATCAGCTGCCTAGTTAGAAATGTGCCAGCAGTACCTACAAACAGCATATTTGTTCTCTTTTTTATTTCCTGGCTTGTTGTTGTTATCACTTGAACCTGAACATGTCGCCTTCATTAGGAGTCCACGGAACTGTCACTCTGGTTTAGGTTCAGCCAGTTAAACCCCCTGTAGGGTACACACACACAGACACACAAACTCACTCGCTCAAAAAATGCAGAGCCATGACAGCTCCCTATGAATAGTCAAAGCCCTGCTGTCTCTTCCCAAGGTGTGTGTTTATGTTTATATGTGTGTGTGTGTGTGTGTGTGTGTGTGTGTGTGTGTGTGTGTGTGTGTGTGTGTGTGTGTGTGTGTGTGTGTGTTGCCTCTTTGGTTATTAAGAGAGAATATAGGTCCAATTCATCAGGGAACCACTTGACACGACATCTGTTCATATAGCTTGTTCTTTATCATCAACAAGATTCAACACATATTCCCCAGCCACAGGCAGAAAGAAAAATGTTGGCAGGGGTTTTAACACTTAACCAGCAAAATGTGTATAGTATGTCCTGTGCCTGAATACTTGACATATTTTGCTCATAAAATATGTTAATAACATTAATAGTAGTAATAATCACTGACAGCACAAGATGAGAAAATTGTTTATTCTCTATTATTTACATCAGTACTGACAATACTGTAGCATTAAGTAAAGAATTTATTTGTTTTTGACAGTAAAATATAGTTTCAGCCATTTTTCCCACTGAAAAACTCGAATAAAATGATATAGTACATATGGCCACAATGATAATACTAATACCACATACTGTAAATATAGTTTATAATGTCTCGTTTTGTTCGGGCTGTGCTGTTTATTCACTTCTGTGAAATTTGAGGCTGTAATTTGTGTGTATTAAAAGTGCTCATATCATTGTGTCTACCCATTTGATATTTATGTCATATTTCTGCAATCATTAAACATAAAAGCACAGATGTATATACTGTAGCATTCAAGAGTGACTATAAAAGGTATTGCTGCAACATTGCTGGTGTACATGGTACTTATGTAATTTGATCCCTCTTGCTGGATTTGATTATCTACAAACTACCTTTGACTGTTTGACTGAAGGCTTTATAACATTTAACCTACTTAAACTCAGTTGAACCTTATCTTCTCCTTCCTCCCTCCAGCCAGTAGATTTTGAGATGAACCGTGCCTTCATGTTGACGGTGGTGGTGTCCAACCAGGCCCACCTAGCTAGTGGCATCCAATCTTCTCTCCAATCCACAGCTGGGGTCACCATATCTGTCCAGGATGTCAATGAAGCCCCTTACTTTCCCACAAACCCTAAACATATCCGCTTTGAGGAGGGGGTCCCTGCAGGCACCAGCCTGACGACCTTCTCAGCTTCAGATCCTGACCGACTACAGATGCAACAGACAATCAGGTACTGGATGATTGCAATAGATCAGACAAAGGGAATCCTAATTGGGATCATTTTGACATCTTAGTTGCATTCCATTAGTTTAATTTTCATTGGATATGTTCTGATACATGTGGACAGTCTCTATATGCAGAAGAGTATTGCCCAAATGAGGCTTGAAGTCTCGGTAGCTGCATTGCAAAGCCTGGCAGAAATCCCTCCATATGCGCTAACAGCAGGCTAAAAAGCCTTTTGGATAGGTTCCATGTCAGTAGTTAGGGGTGAGAGTTCAACAACGGGACTATATTTTGGCATCATCCGTCTCTCAAAGTCCTGCTTTGTGAAGTTTATGAGCCAGCAGAGAACTCTGAGTGGGGGTGTGTGTAAGAAGGTTAATAGGGTACAGTAGCCTCTGGGGTAATCAGAAGTGTGTGCATTCTGTAGGTTATATAAGTACATCCAAGCAGGTGCACACACAAACAAGAGCGCAAGAACAGAAAAGATGACAGGAATGATGGAGGGAGGGTAGAAAGAACAACTGGCTCCGGCCCAAATGCCTGACACAGCATTATGTCCACCTGCAGTGTTCGCTCCCTGTGCTAAGCCTCGCTGGGTTTTAAATGTAAACCAACCTTTGAATGACCAGCAGACCTTTCCTCGATTGTGTTGTCAGTCTGAGAGCAGCAGTGACTGTATCACAGCCTTTCAAACTTAGAGGTAATCTATAAAGTAAGCTTTGCTCAGTATTGATGTTGCAAAGAGAACGCTTTTGATTAAAATAACACAACTGCAGTATAGTGAGTGTTTTGGTGTAATTTAAAAGCAACACAGTATAGCACAGCAAATGAGTTGATAACATGGCTATTCAGTGTGACATTAATACCACCCACTTCCAGCCACCTCCGACTCCAAAAGCCACTTCCTTACCATTTTCTCCGGGGAAATATCTAAACAAATTTCCCAGCTAATTTCACAGCAAATGAGAGTAAATTGGGTGTACGTTATAATTTAGGAAGATGCCAAAGTCACCAGCTGGTGTCTCTCTGTCTTCCTCTCTCTTTTCCTCTCTCCCTGTTGAATTCACTTCGACCTCTTTGATTTCCTTCCTGTTTTTACGTGACCTGTTCAAGATTGCAGCCCCTGTACATCTTGGAATTAAATTAGCCATTTACAAGCATGCTGTGATCTGTCACAGTCTCTTTAACATAAACTAAATCTCTGCTCTCACCACATAAGGAAGTGGGAGATAGCAAATGCACCGTCTCATTTGTTTTGATTCATCTGGATAGGATCGCTATCAATCCCGCTGCTTTACAGCAGTTCCATAAAAGGTGTCTACTTTAGACTGTTATGCAAAGGCGCTAATCACAGCTGTTCCCTCTATGTCTTGAATCCTCATTATTCTGAAGAAACAGAAATCCAGAGGCTCATTCTTGCCAGTCAGCTAAAACCCTATGCAGTGTCTACATCACCCTGTCATATTTTTGTCTGTGATATCTGACACATTTCTTTCCACAGAGGAGACACTTAGGTTTGACACCACAGTATATGTTACATGTAATTTATGGTGTATGTCTGTATATGGCGCACAGTATGTGTTAATAAATGGATGGTGTAGATACATAATGAGAGACAAGGATAAGAATAAGAAGGAGCTTTAAAAGACTAAACTAAGGTGAAGATGTAAGGGGCTGTGAAGAGAGGCAGAAGGGAGTTGTGGATGGTGGGCTGACACCGGGTCAAGGTTTGAACTTGACAGAAGCTTATCAAAGGAGGGACAAACTGACAGTGTCCTATTGGGGTTGGGGAGGAGGTAATGTGGACAGGAGCAGGGTGGGGAGAGGGAGGCATCATGCATCACCTAACAGACACCTAACCAGTAAGGTCAAGACATGGGACTGGAGACACTGGCATAAATGATTACCCAAAATGCCTTGACTAAGCTTGAGACATCCATTTTTCACTCTCAGGGTTGGAGGTTGGAAAAATAAATGTCATATCTCTGCCTGCTGCTTGCTAAGATCACTAACCTGCCAGGCCTAATCATACATCCAGCTGTACTCGCACAGCAGCCATCTCCCAAATGAGAGAATCCTTCAGGTAGACGAGAGCTGAAAGCACTGGAAATAGGACACAGGAAAGAATAATAAAACTTTCACACAATATAACATTTAAGCCACTTTTTTTTTTGTTCAAAAACGGCCTCTTTACCTTTCCAAGAAGACAAGATTTTGGCACAGTGCTTCATTAAAAAATTTGTGAAAGGGTTTGCCAAATGCCCACAGTAATGTTGTTGACAGTTTGGACCTGTAAACAAAAACACTGTGGGGTGTTTTCACAGTCATTGTTCTAATGGCCACAGTAGCCTATCACTAACCAAGCATGATCAGCAAAGCTGAAGTAAGTGCATGTGGCTGTATAAAGCCAGCCACACTTTGCTGTTAACTTACTTGGAGTTTTTCTCAAGACCTGGACTGACAATGCAGAGCACTGTCTGGCCTTTGTGTTGGAAATCAGCTCAGCTCCAGAGACTGTTCATTCAGGACTTTATTTTCTTCATATGAGGTTTATTACATCTGCACTCAGAGCTGTTTAGGAGACCTAATTAAAGTGTAGTGGTGAGCAGAACACTCTGCTTTGTGAACAAACCTTCGCATTATGGCTTTTATCATCAGAGGGTACACATTCCCTTGTGTTATCATGCAGTGTGCCCAGAAAAGAATAGGTTGCCAGTGGTATTTTATAGCTCATTACTGAGGAAAACATTTTATATACACCATTTTCTCCATTTTTGTCTTTTCTTCTCCCAGGGCCAATAGAATTTCCTTTGTGGTGGCATGAATAGTTTTGGGAATTGCATTTGTTCACTTTCTTGGTGAAAGCTAGTTGAGTAGGTTGATACAACTGTCTGAAAGCCTAGAAACTTTATGCTAAGGCAACAGCTACTCTGGTCCTGTTCAGAGGTCAGAAAAAAAGAGAGAAAAACGAATCCACTTGCAGTACCAACACCTCTAATGCTAACTAATTAACACTTCTTCTTAATCTGCACAGAAACTGAACTATAAAACAGTAAGTTAAGTGACCTCTCCCAGTCTTGTCATCACTGTGAGGCATCCAGGCAATTAGCAGAATCTCCAGGGCTGCAGACTTCAATTTTGTACAGATTAACCAAACAAGATCTACTGTGTTGATTAGTGACCCATAGACGGGCTGGTAGGCACATTTTCTAATCTTTGGATGAAGCCATGCTAGCTGTTTGCCCCCGCTAAGCTAATCGCCTGCTGGCTCTGCCTTCATTTTTAGCACACAGAAAGGAGTTGTATCTAATCATCTAATCTAAGTCTTGGAGCATAAACAATTTCCCCAACATGTGTCCTTCAATAAATTCAAAAGCATGTTTTTACAAGAGCAATTTTGTGGGTATATGAGTGAACTGACCCTTTATTTTCCCTCCGCTCGGTAGAAAGTGCCCCAGTTTGTCTGTCCTCCACTGGAAAGAACATTCTACTCCCAGCCCAGACAGAGAGAGACAGTTTGGCATGGCAAAGCCAATAGAGATGCTGTTGGACAGAGAAGAGCAGACAGGTATCATGTCAATCTCAGCGAGGATCTTAAAGCCAGATCATACAAAACATGCTGCTACTTCGGAATGCTACCTCTCCCTGTCCCTCTTTCCCCTCCCACACATTCCTGATCATTTCCGTCTCCCATTCATCCCCTGACTGTGATGGACTCACTGCAGTCCTGCTGGTGATTTCAGTCTGCCAGTCAGTGGCTGTGGGTTTGGCTCGCCTGCGTGAAGCCATCAAGAGTGTGGGAATGTCATCTCTGTGATCCCCTTCCCCGCAATGCGCTTTGCCTGGGATCATGCCCACTGCCTGCTGGGAAAATCCTACCTCCCTCACTGCAGGAGAGAGATAATACTCTCTGTCCACCCCCTCCTTACCACCACCCAGTTCTCTAAGTTCTCATTCTTCTCAGAGTAAGTAGAAATGTACATATGGTATTTAAACAAATAAATTAGCCACTGGACCTTGCACTACACTACAATTCAGTAAATATAAAAGCAAAGTTATGAGGTCAAATCCATTTCAGGTTGCATTAATTTAAAAAGTGCAAGTATATGTCGGACAATAACATGGCCTTATTGCCCAAACTGACATTCAGTAAATGAAACCCGACTGATGTAGAAACCTTAATGTGTAAGGCCAAAGTATCACATGTCCACACCTGCAGCCAAGAGAGGTGGCAGTTGATGAACTCTGTATCACAGAGGGAATGAGACAACGATGAGAAGATACAGACAGGGATAAGAAAACGTATGAATACAAAAGCACAGCAAGATGAGGTGAGGCGACAGTGTTGAGAGCGATCAGATAGAATTGAAAGTGTGGAACGAACCAAAAGCAACAAAAGCCTGGGAAACAAGAACAGTTAGATCAGAGTGAGATTGGCATTCAATTCTGGAGATGATCCCCTGTTCCTTCTCTGCCCTTATCCCAGGGGAGTGTCACCACCTGCTACCACATCCACTTTCCTGTTTCACAATCGTTACCGAGATCCTATCATCCGGTCTGCACTCTATACACAGCTTCCCCCTACACACAGACACATGAACATTTGCAGCACCTGTATATAATCCTTTTCCAGCATAACCAAGCACTTTCTAGAATACGTGCATGTAACATATACACAGGCAGTTGCAGCAGTGCTTAACTAGGAAGGTAATTGACTTCAGTGCCTGGTACACAGAAATGAAAATGAGGTGAAATTGACTGTAGGCTTCAGGCTCTGGAGGAAAAGTCAATGAAGAATTAAACTGTGTGAAGGTCAGGCTGTTGTGATTTTGGGCGTGTGTGTATGTGCAGGCAATCTATTTATGCACAGACACAAGAGAAAATGTATAATTACTTGTAAATGCTGAAACACCACCGTTAACATCTCCATCGATCTGTCCTTGTGTGTCTTAAGGTATTCAAAGCTGAATGACCCTGCAGACTGGTTGTCCATCAACAGAACTAATGGTCAGATAGTAACCACAGCGATGCTCGACCGGGAATCCATCTATGTCAAAAACAATGTATATGAAGCCACATTCCTGGCAACAGACAACGGTAAGAGGATTTTTAGTGCATGTTTTTTCAGTAACGTATTTGTGATTTTTAATTCTTTGAGGCTGTTTTTGATTACGGAGATACTATCATGCTTCGTTCTGAATATATTTGCAACTTATTCTCACATTTCTCATCATGATTAATATGTGAACGTTGGCTGTTCTTGAACAGCAAGAATGTGAATGCAGTTTTTATCAAAAGATGCTGCTTTGGCATATTTCTCTGTAGCCACACTTTGTGGAACATCTTGTCATTAATTTATGTCTACTGACATTATAATTATAGTGATTATAATTAGAGTGAGTGTGAATCATTGTTGATAAGGAGCCCGTGTTTAGATAAATGTGTTAGGGTAAAAATTGTCAAAGATGTATCTTTCTGTAGAGTGTGCAAAAAAATTCTAAAACACAATCTATGAATTAAGCCACTTGAGTATATCTGTAACAACGTAATAAAAGCAAAGAAATCTGCATGTGGTTAAACAGATAGAAAGACATTCAAGTGCAGTGCAGCTGGGCTAGACTTGGATAAAATCCTGGACTCACAGAGGTGGTCGCACTGTTAATCATGTCTCTTCTCCACACCTCTCCTCTGCTCCTACCTTTTTATTCTCCTTTCCTTTTTGCTTTTTCTTACAATTCATGTGACATACATTGTTTGCTCTGTCCCAGAAATGAAACCCAAGCTTAACTGAGCACAAACTCAACCACAGAAAACCAATGTGACATAAAAAGAGAAGGCTTGTTCCCTCCCCACTTACCTTATCAATGACGTGCAGTGCACTGGTGAGTTTACCTTAAGATGAGCTGGCTTGGAAACACTGGCGTATTTATAGGTGCAAGCATGTGTGAATGCATTCATTTGCAACACATTTAGGTGAAGAAATATGTGTATTTCTTTACATTTATTTGCTGTAATTGGCAATGTCAGACACCATGTTGTGTAACCTGCTGTGCTGATGGGAAGGAAGAGGCAGCTGGATTAGAGGCAGTGCGCTCCTGTGTAGCTGGATTTCAAAAACAAATTTCCCTGTTCCTTGTTTTATTTCTCTCCCTGTCATTTCCTGTCTTTATCATTTCAATATGTTGTCTATTTCACCAATCCCAGCTGCCACTGTGCAAGAGGCAGGGTACACCCAGACAGGTCTCCGGTCCATCACAGGCCTTGTCTATTTCCTTGAACAGTTTATAGGCCCTTCAGAATTTTTTTTCTTTGCCTGGCCTTCATGAGGCACACAGTTTATACAGGCATGTTACTGCTATTGTAGGTTTGGCTGATATTAGAACAGACGTGACTTCTAAAGACAAACCAACAGTTCAAATAACGTGTATGTGTGCTTCTGTGTGTACATGTGTCTGACTGCATGAGTATTGCTGGAGTGCCAGCCATCATAACATGAGAGGGATTATGGTAAGAAGTAAGGTAGTAGGATATGGAGAGCTGATGGCAGCTTGGTGAGGACTACACTTGCATTGCATTGCATCTTTTTTATGCCCTTCCAGCACAATCTGACTGCCTCCTTCCCTTTTGACACCGTTTTCCTTTCCAGAAACCTGTGGTATTGTTTATATACTGCATTTAAGTGGTCTTCAAAGAACATATGGAAGGTTTGCTACGAGTCTTTTCAACACGCCACACATCTCTGAGCCACCATCAATAAAAGGAGTTAATACAAATCCTTTTGAGGAATTTACACAAACATAATTATTTATTTAGCTAGTTAAGACCCACATAATTCTCCTATCAGCTGTGGCAAGCTGCTTCCACATGTCCCCCATACATGCCTGGGATTAACACACCGGCAGAGTGGTGTGTAGGTGTGTGTTTGAACCTGTGTGTTTATGAATTACCTAGATGTGTTAAATTTGTATTTAAGACCTACATTAAGTATATATACAATATGTGTAACAGTGCTTGCAAGTAGCCACTAATAGATAGTGTAATAGTAAGAACCAAATAAAATCCCCTAAATAGCAGTTAGAAACATTTGGATAGCATATATTTATAACCTGTTGAATATGATGGGGGTAATAATGTATGTACTAATAGATGTAATAATAATATAGACTATGATGTAATCATAGAACAACTATGAAGTAATATATAGTCATAATAAGAATGTAGTTACTTGAGTTATTATGCCATCAATTATAATTTTTATTTCAATGTATTTTTCATCTAATATTTATTTGTCTCATGATAACTAATCACATCAACATGTTTTGTTGCATCTATTCTGTTCTTCGAGCCCTTTTCTTATTCTTTTTGATTGTTTAACCAACCATCACCACCCTCCATCTTCAACTGTGTCTCACTTTCCTTGTGGCAAATGTCTTCCTCTGTTGCCATGTTTAATTGGCAGATCTGCCAGCTTTGCATAATCTTTGTAAATTACATTGCCCTTATCTCATCCCAGAGATGGGCCCATGGGTCGTTTGATTCCATCCAGTGACTCAGCCAGTGGGGCATGGCAGGAAAATGACTTGTAATTGGAGGCAGCTAAGGGTCGTCACCCCACGACACACACTCAACAAACAGCTCTGAGCTTTGTACTGATAAGCATTCTTTTTCTCAGATTTCTCTCTGCCACATCTTCATACCACATATAAACATTCATGCAATTGTGGCCTTGCTCTGCTAGATTGTCTTTGATTCTTTAAAGTGGCTGTTCTTTACTCTCAATTCTCTATAAATGCTGTTGGCCTGTTTGCTCAATGTAAAGTACTTCAGAATTATGTTTGCAGATGAGGTGTGTGTCTGTGCGCACCAGTGCATGTTATTACAGTCCAAGGCTGACATTATTGTAGTGAACCAGCACCTGTAATGGCTGCCCAGGATCAGACCAAATTTCTTCAATTGCCTTTATAGTTGCCACAGACAAACATGGACTCATCTGAAACTACGGTGTGAAGTCAGCGAGAGTTCATGAAAGACAATATCATAACTTTTCACAGCTGTTATGTGAGAGGCTACATCTGTACGTCTGTGCAAGGCCACTCTGACCAGCAGGGTGCAGTGCACTGTGTGTTGTGATACATTCCTCTCATAATGTTGTACAGTTTGTGCTTTGTCTGTCCTTGAACCCCTGGCAATGCTTACCCCACTGTCAGTAGGTACTCACCACTGGTAACTGGGAGCATACACATGAGCCGTGCCATTTTGAAGATGCTCTGACCTCATTTTGACCCTTCTTATAGACATGTCGGCTATCAAAGCCAACAGTTCACTTAGCATCCAATATATCCCAGACATATTGTGCTGTTATTATAATATAATGAATGTTCAACTATCTCACTTCATCTGTGGTCATGTTTTGGCTCATCGGTGGATATTGTCTCTATTAAAAAAATAAAATACCTCATGAGATAAGCATAGTCTGCACTGTGGGCAAGTCACAACTGATTTCATATTGCTTTACTTGCTCAGGTAACAAAGTAATGATTAAGGGTTTTGGTGATATTCTTGAGGTTACTGGAAAGTTGAGTAAAATATTATCAAGAATACTTGATTGTCTGTGAGCAGGGAATAGTTTTGTATGCATGTATGTATTGCAATATTTAAGTTATTGTGTTATCTGAGAATGAAGGACTGTGTGCACCACAATGAAAATGCCCAGTTCATCTTTCAGAAATACATTATTAATATTGCAGGCAGACGTGCCTTTATCTACAGAATCTTAGACAGCTCTCAAAGTATTGTGTAAATACACACAGACTAGGACTTGTTTGATTGTGTTACAGTCATCATTATTGTACCTCAGCCCTCTCAGGGTGACTGATGTGCTGTGCCCGCATCTGGATTGACTGTGATGGGTTTGATTTGACTGTAAGGCTAAACTGTCAGAAGTGTTTCTGTTGAGGGCAGAAATTCTCCTGCAGCTCTTTGGCATCCCTAAGCTTAGCATCACCATTGTGAATAAACAGTGTTCCTTTCAGTGCTACTTTTTTTTAATCTCTTTTTAAAATTCTTTTTCATTATTTGCCTTCCCTCTAGTCTTCAATTCCTGTCCCTCTTCCCTCTCAATTGTCCCTTTCACTACACACATCTTATTTTGTCATCTTTTCCTCTCATCATGATACTATTTTTTCATCTGTCTCCCTGCTCCCAGGCTCTCCTGCAGCCAGCGGCACAGGAACGCTGCAGATCTATCTGATAGATATTAATGACAACCCCCCAGCGCTCATACCCAGGGAGTCTCAGATCTGTGAGAGATTGAACAGGAACGTCAACGGTGTCAACATCACAGCCGCTGACGCTGACACGGACCCCAACGCCGGACCCTTTGTCTTCGAGTTGTCAAACTTCCCCACCAGCATTCGACGCAACTGGACAATTTCTCGGATTAGTGGTGAGGAGGTGTCAGTGTGGAAGTACAGTCCAATAAAAAAATGCTTCTGATGTGCAGCAAAACTTAGTATAGTACTATAGTAAATTGTTCTGATTGTTAGCCGCTTATACCACTTATACACAAACACCGATGTAGGGTGGCCCCTAGAGACAAAGCATGTGCAAAAACAGAACGTGCTGCAAAACCCACTGTACAAACAAATGTCAAAGCAAATGCAAAAAAGAAAAGCCATAAGGGAAGTGCTCCGGGACGCCACGGGGGAGTGATGAGCTTGACTTGGATAGGCAGCAACAATGTTCATACTTCTACTGCCGTGTTCAGTTTGGACTTTATGGCTGGCTATTGTTTCTTTTTGCATTTGCTTTGACATTTGTTTGTGCTGTGGGTTTTGCAGCATGTTGTGTTTTTGCATTTGCTTCTTGGGATTTGCAGTGCGTTCTCGTTTTGCATGTGCTCTGTCTCTAGGGTCCACCGTTCATATAGGCTACTGTAGATAGGTAGATAGATATAGTATCAGATGACACAGTATATAGCTTTCCAGCTAATACTGAGATACCGATTTCACCTATTTTCCAGATTTTGGTCACAATAAACTGCTTATGTAAATTGCTGGTCAGTTAGGCTGCAGGTAGACGGTCACTGTAATTTTGGAATATTAATGGGATTAATTGCAACATCTAGTAATTATTCTCTTTCCTCTTCACTCTACACAGGCGACTATGCCCGTCTGGGTCTGCGAAACCAGATATATTTAGAGCCGGGGATGTATGAGGTCCCTGTGATTGTGTCAGACTCGGGGAACCCTCCATTGTCCAACAGGTCAGTCATCAAAGTGAAGGTGTGTCCCTGCGATGAAAACGGAGACTGCACCACTCTTGGAGCCGTGGCAGCCGCTGGCCTGGGAACTGGAGCCATCATCTCCATTCTCATCTGCATCATCATACTGCTCAGTGAGTATCAACTGTTCAGATCACATTCATCTACACACACTTCACCACTTTCTGTTGTGTCACACACACGTGTGCACAATGCAAAAGTTAAAGCTGCCTGTCATTGACTTTATTTAGCTTTTCCCCCAAAAAGTGCGGTTCAGGTCACAGCCATTAAACATTCACTAGGCTGTAATACAACATGAACAATAGTTTGTATAATGGATGATTACCTTGACCTCTAGAATCATCTCCAGCATCTACAAAGAGTTTCTATCTTCTTTTCCTGGTTGAGAAAGTATCTGCTGCTGTCTGACTTGCCAGTGATTCATGACACTGACTTAATTTGTTACCATGGATTACATTGTTCATACATACAGAGATCATTACTACTGCGATCACCAAGTCAAGTTTTGGCAATGACCCAAATTCCATACTGGTTCATCCATCCATCCATCCATCCGTTATTTATACCGCTTATCCTGAAGAGGGTCGTTGGGGGGCGAGAGGTGGGGTACAGGCTGGACAGATCTATCAGTCTATCACAGGGCTGACACTTACAGTCAGTCATGCACACCCATAGAAATCAACCTAAGCTGCATGTCTTTGGGGTGTGGGAGGAAGCCGGAGTACCCAGAGAGGAAGCCAAGTAGGGAGAACATGCAGACTCGGCACAGAAAGCACTGGGTTGACCGGGGCTCAAACCTAAAACCTTCTTGCTGTGAGGTGACAGAACTAACCACTGCTTCACCATGCTGCCCATAACTGGTTTATTTTTCTGTTTAATCAAGTAAAGCACATCAGGTTTTGAGATTCCTTTTCAAGGGTGACACACACATGATTTACATAATCTTACCTCTTAGTGTGCCCTAAAGGTCAGCATGTTCATGTATGTATTATTGCAGGCATGGTGCTGTTGTTTGTGGTGTGGATCAAGCGCAGGGAGAAGGAAAGGCAGACTAAGCAGCTGCTAATTGATCCTGAAGATGATGTCAGAGACAATATCCTCAAATATGACGAAGAGGGAGGAGGCGAGGAGGACCAGGTAAGATCCGAAGAGATGCACGCAAATAGAAATGTGCTTTCTGCGTTGACTTCCCATGCCTGCTTATATCTGTACGTTTCTGTGTAGGACTATGACCTGAGTCAGCTGCAGCAGCCTGACTCCTTGGAGCATATCATCAGCAAGCCGCCTGGCGTCCGCAGGGTGGATGAACGTCCCATCATCCCTGAGTCCCAGTACCCAATCAGACCTGTTGTGCCCCACCCTGGAGACATTGGGGACTTCATCCATGAGGTGAATTTGCAGGGCCCACACACACACACAGCAGGCACACACATTACATTGTGTATGCACAGGAGCTCAACAGTCATCAAATTGTTCCTCCCTCAGTGAGTTGGCCTCTCACTTTCTCTTTCATTCAATTTGACATGTAATGTGATTACTGGTTTCTGGATGCCGGTAAATACATACACTCCAGAACGGTGATAGAAACAACAAGGAGTTTTGTTTTACTTTTCAGCTGCTCTCACTGTGCCAGGTTTATTTAGACACACACACACACACAACACCAGTGTTGGCACACCGATGCGAGCAAATGCTGATTGACAGACTCATGACAACATGTTCACACTCGAGAGGTGTTGGCAGCTGTTCAGCTTTGATCCATCCAGCCTTGACTCTCTCTTTCTCTCTCCCTTTCTCTCCACCCACCTCACTCACACATGTACTCACCTGATCTCGCTTCAGCAGTCTGGTAAAACACAAACACACGATGTTCCTGCTATGCACTGTACCACTGGGGGTTGAGGCTTTGTAGGTTTCTATCAGTCCATCTTTCTGTATTCCAGTGAAGTGGATGATGTCCATTCTCTTCACCTGCCTAGCCTTCAGGTCAATGGCCCTCATTTATCATTCTAAGCAACAAGTGCAGGTTTAATTGTCAGCAGAAACCATTCAGATCTGTTCACATCTTATATTTGACAAATATTAATGAATACACTTTGGTTGTTGATTAATAAATCTAATTCAGGAACAACTGGCCCAAGCAGCTCTGTATAAATGTATGCAGCTACAGTGACTGTTCTTTGTACTATTCAGGCAAAATTTGCCAAAACAAACTTATTGAACACTAAATTTCAGAACTCAAGTACAGTGGCAAGAATAATAATGCTGTTATTTTTTGTCAAGATGCATGAGTCCATTCTTTAATATTATGTATTTTCATTAGCTTTCCATGCTCAATGCCATGTGTCCTATTTAACTGCATATACTGTATGTTTCTACAGTAGACATGAGCCTGAACAAAGGGCAGGAACAAAGTAGAACTGGTAAATGTCATTACTAGAAAGTGCATTTACCCAAGCATTTTTGTAAGAGTACTCCACCAGTTTAGCATTTCACTCTTATAACATTGTGGGGCTCATGTTGTACAGTTTAAAAAAGTATTCAAACTGATGCAGCAGAATGAGCGATACATTTCATGCAGCTTCCTCTGGAGTCACAAAAGTCTTTAAACAACTTTGTTCACATATGTTGCAGTAGATTCCAAGATCTGTAAACAGACTGTGATGTGTTAAACTGGCAGAGTTCCCCTACAGTTCTGGGGTACTTGAGTTTTATTATCTTGTTTTTTTTTTTATATAATCCTACTCCACTACATTTCTGGGGAGAATATTGTACATGCACTTTGTACACCACTACATTTAATTGTAATTACTAGTTGGTGGAGATTTTACATACAAATGGGACTTAGTGAGTATGTTGCATTATTATATTTTAGACTACCCACCAGTGTAAGTAGGCCAAATTAACTCCACCTTGAGTTGCTCCAGTTGCAATATTAAAATGCTGATAATTCAAATGATACAGTAATATATGCAGTACAGGTCCACTGAGTAATAATTGTCACATGAAGGCCAGTTTTAACAGTTATGAAGAGTACTGCTCAGCCTGTCAGTTGCATAATATCTTCTGAGTGATAAAACAACCCTGATGATGTCATGGTGATGTCATCGTACGGGAGGGCTCTTGACTACAAATTTACAACCCCAGCACTGTCTAAACTGTAAATAATAAAGTGAATGAAATGATTTGAAAGTCTTTTAAAACCCATATATTTATTTGAAAATATGAAACTGAGAATATTTTTTTTTGGGGGGGGGGATCTGCTCATTTTACATTTGATGCCAGCAACACTTTTCAACAAAGTTGGTACAGGGGCATGTTTACCAATGTGTTGCATCACCTCTTCTTCTAACAGCACTCTGCAGGTGTTTGGGAAGTGAGGACACCCACTGTTTTAGTTTTGAAAGGCAAATGTTTTCCTATTTCTGCTCGATAGAGGATTTTAGCGGCTCAACAGTGTGTGGCCTGCTTTGTCGTATTTCTCACTTTATAATGCACCAAATGTTTGCAGTGAGTGACAGATGTGGACTGCAGGCAGGCCAGTTTAGTACCCCGACTCTTACTGTGGAACCATGTAATATGTGCAGAATGTGATTTGGCATTGCCTTGCTGAAATAAACAAGGCCTTCACTGAAAAAGACATTGTCAGGATGGCAACAAATGTTGCTCCAAAATCTGTACATGTTGTTCAACATTAATGGTGCCTTCACATTCACATTCATACTGATGCCATGTGCACTAATGCACCCCCATGCTGGCTTTTGACCTGCTCATAACAAGCCTGAGGGTCCCTCTCCTATTTAGCCTGAAGGACGTGACATACATGATTTCCAAAAGGAATTTCAAATTTTGACTCGTCAGACCACAGGGCAGTTTTCCACTTTGTCTCAGTTCATCTTAAATGAGCTTAACCCAGAGAAGGTGGTGGTGTGTCGGGATCTGGTTTATATATGTTTTTCTCTTTGCATAGTAGAGTTGTAACTTGAATTTGTGGATGCAGTTGACCGAGGTTCAGAGGTATTCCTGACCCATACAATGATTTCAACTACAGAATCATTTGTTTTTAATGCAGTGTTGCCTGAGGGCCAGAAGATCACGGCCATCCATTATTGATTTTTGGCCTTATCACTTGCTTGCTGAGAGTTCTCTGGATTTTCTGAATCCTTTAATGATATTATGTACTGTAGATAATGAAAACCCCCAAATCTTTGCAATTTTACACTGAGAAGTGTTATTCTTAAATTGTTGAACTATTTGCTACACAGAGTGGTGAACCTCACCCCATCCTTACTTCTAAAAGGGTTGCTCTTTTTATACCCAGTCATGATACTGGAGCCAATTAACCTAAGTAGCTGTGAGGTGTTTTTTTAGCATCACACAATTTTTCCAGGTTTTGTTGCCCCTCTCCTACCATTTTTGGAACATGTTTCTGGCATCAAATTCAGAATAAGCTTATCTAAACCAAAATATGTCATTTATCATATAATGTGAACATTAGATATCTTATCTTTATACTGGTAGCAAATGAATGTAAAGGGTAAAGGGGGTTTTAAAAGCATTTCATTCAGTTTTTATTTACAATTTACACAGTGTCCCAGCATTTGTGGAGTTGGGGTTGTATAACAAAACAATTACAAATCATAATCAGTTACAAAGTGGGGAAATTCAGAAGGATGTAAGCATTTACCAGGAAGGGAGGATATAATGAAAAGCTTTTGGTTCATCATGTAGATGCCACCATTTTTATAGCTGGACCTATACTAGGGACTTGCTCTATGTCAGGATATCTTGGCTTCTGCTGCTTCAATTTTGATCTTCTTTTTTAAACCTGTCCCACATCAGTGCAATTCTAAATCACTGGAGTTGACTTTAACTTACTGCTTTTCATGCACTGATTTTTGCACTCTGAACATGTGATTACTGACCACTATCTTGCTTCCTCTTCCTCCTGCTCAGGGTCTGCGAGCAGCAGACAACGACCCCACTGCTCCTCCTTATGACTCCCTGCTGGTGTTTGATTACGAGGGCAGTGGCTCCACTGCTGGCTCTGTCAGCTCGCTTAACTCCTCTAGCACAGGGGATCAGGACTATGACTACCTCAACGACTGGGGACCTCGCTTTAAGAAGCTGGCCGACATGTACGGAGGAGGGGATGATGATTAAATCTGCCCAGTCACACATGCACACATACACACACACCCTCGTCCCGTCAGCTGGCCTGCCACGCTCTGTCCCTCTAACAAATGGGGTTATTACACCCTTACTGAATACATGTTAACAATGACATGTTCACACTGACCAAGTGACTGACCTACCAACCAATCAAATTACTCACCACAGAGGACCAGTGCTGTGAGTCACTTTCGGGTGCTCTTCTCAGCCGCCTACTGCTCGAAGCCTGTCTAAGACTGAAACGGAAGCTCTGAATTGCAGGCTTCTCATTGTTTGTATTTTTAAACTCTCGTGCTTTAGTTTCAGTTTCAATTTTATGCTAGATGCAGGTTTAATTCTTTTTGTCTGATTCTGTTTTCTGTCTGGTTTGTACACTTTTTGTTTTTGTTTTTTTCAATTTTTTGTCTGTCCCCCTCTCCCCTTCTATTCGAGCCATTCTCTATTCCTGAGGGTTTTCACTTTTCCCTTGCTGTCAGCCCCCGCCTGCCTTTCTGCAGAAGCTTTAGGTTGAGCTGCTTGCTTTGTCTGAGGAGAACAAAAGAAGAAAATAGAAGAACAAGAACACAGATATGAAAGTCCTTCCTGCACAGAGGGCCATGGTTTATTCTTTCTTGAACTTGAATTACTTAGAACAGAAGCACTGTTGTTTAAAAAGTGCCTTCAGTGGTGCATATTTTACCAGACTCCCGCTAACTCAGGATTGGTTGCCATTTTCTGGGCTTACATGCCCCCATATGACCCCTGACCCTTTAACTCAGACCTTCCCTTGTCATTTCTGTTGTCCGATGGGGCTGCGGTAGCTGCGGGAGATGTCAGTGCTGGTTTCAGAGGAGCACTGACTGGGTTACGAGGGCGCTTTATGTACACGTACTGTACAGAGGCCTACAGTGTGTCTGTACTGCAAGTTAGGGACAAATCATTAACTTTTCATGTCGGGCATATCTGTGCTTCTAGATCCCAACCAACTTGAAAGTGATTGGTGAAATCACAAATATACAAAATGGGACTGTCTTAGAAAAGAAATGCATTGCGTGTCCTTGTTTATTGTGGCTTCAATAGCAGCTGTGTTTGTTTTGAGCTCTCAGTATTGAAACTTGATAAGGCTTGTTACAAAATTTTGAAGACTGAAGTCAAGTGTGTTGCTTATTACTGTATGTGAAAGTACCTATGAGGGTTATTTAAGGAAACTTTGCTGTTAAGATCATTTAAGGTTTGCATGTTTAACCCTACACCCAAAGTAATTAACATGGCACCAATTATTGTGTGGTAAATGTGTCAAAGAAAAACTATGTAAACTGTAAAAACACAAGGGAAAAGACTAGATGACTTCAAGCAGCTCAGATGGTGTTACATTGTGAGCTACATTGTGAGTCTCTTTTCCTTCTTTTTATTTTATTTTTCACTGTTGTTTCTTGACAAACTTTTAATATACAAACTTTGGTGCTGGTCCCTGTCACAGAAACTGGGGGAGCTGAGCCTCAGCCAGGGATTTAGCGCCTTCACAATCTGTCTCTCTTCAGGCAGCATTTCATTCATCTGAAATTTTCTCCTGAATTTGTTGGCTGCAAGTTCAAGAGGTTTTGAAAAGACGTTAGAGGAAGGGAAAGTCTGTTATGAAGTTCTACACTAAATCAAAGCAGGCTTGCAAAACTAAACCTTCAGTAATAGCGCTTTAAGAGACAGACATTTTGAGAGACAGTTGTGTTATGACATAATGAAAAAGCAGCACTACCCATGGGCTTTTGTAATCATATTCCAGGCTCCCAGAAATGCATATAGAGAACTGGAAAAAAGAGCTTTAGTCTTTGTATTTAAATATGCAAAATATCTCACAAAAGAACCAGGGAAATGATGGAAAGGTTTAGTTATTCCTTATCTCCTTAGTGCCCATTGAAATACTCCTTAGTGGAGTTTAAACTTGAAGTAGATTAACCAGATCTTAAATTAATTAGGAATGTGATGAATGCTTGAAGGAAATCTTCATAACAGCAGTGTTCTTTAGGTGATGCGATGACAAGCATCCACCACTTACTTGTTTGTGTCATGCTGCTTTTAAGCTCTTCCCCACCTGAGAATGGTTCATTTTAACAATCTTTGGTTTTCACAAATGGTCAAATGAGCCCACTGTGAGAAGAAGTACCTGCACTTTCAGCGTGAATGGAAAGAAGATAAATGCTGATGCAAATATCCATCATGCCAAAATAAGGATGAGAGTCCCTTTTGACTGTAAACAAGAGAAGTATTCTTAGAAAGGTTAACAGGGTAGGATTCTCTTGATTTAGATTCTTAGATAAATGGGTGTAAATTGAAGCTTGTAGCACAGAAACTGACAGTGGTGATTTTCAGGACAGCTGTCAGCTCAGAGCGGAAACAGAGTGGAGAAAAAGGAATGGTTTTCACAGCTTGCTTTGGGTTAAACTCTGATCTATCCGATTGCTCCTCATCCTACAGAATAAACACAGCTGTTACTTTCTGCTATTTGTGATAATTTCCGACATATAAATGTTGTGTATACAGAACATTTTTATACATTTGGTGACATGATTGGTCTGTTTCTGTGTGGTCTTTGCTATTTCTTTCACTCCAGTTTTGACAAGGTATATTTCACCACCAAAAGCCATGTGCATTTACAGTAAGAGAATCTGTGTGATTCTATACAAGCTTACAGCCATACTTGTCGCTGTTCAAGTTAAGCTTCATCGTGGGGATAAGGTTCCATTTCAAACCAACTTGTACAGTCTATATTAGCACACACTCTCTCCTCTAGGCCTTACTGTATATATGTGAGTGTTCTATATTATATGAGCTCTTTCAGCAGTGTTATAATTCACCTGTGGAGCTCCAACATTACTGAAGGCCATCCAGGATTCACAGCATAAATGCATGCGTCATGAAATGCCCATGCTCTCTTAACAGACATTCAGACCAGACACACACACACACTTTACACAAGGTAATTGAACTTTTTAACTGTGTCATAGTTATGTACATGACACAGTGCCATTATGATGCTGAATGTTATCACAATGACACATGACAGCAAATCATCGGTGAAGTCGGTCACACCCGGCTACCATTTAAATGCAATTAGTGAGGGGAAATGAAGGGAGATTGATCATTACTTGTTGTATCCTTGCTCCACTCTAAAGTGAGGGAGAAAATTAGAATGAAGGAAGAACTATTGCACTGCTGTAGTCCTTCACCTTCTGGCTTGTCAACAGTGGCTCCTCTGTATCTCTGACTAATGTTAGGTAAAGGAAACTTGGTCTCATTAAGGACACTGCCAGACAATGGAAACACACATGACGGGAGACTCCAGCAAAAGCCAGATGTTTGTCCTGCTTTGGCCAGAATCACAAAGACAGGCAGCAGTGTTTCATGTGAATCCTCCCAATTCTCCTCCAAGTCCAAGTGTACATAATGTAGTATTTGCTTGAAGCTAAACAGACCAAGTAAAGCAAATTGTAATTGTACAATTGGAGCTTTTTGCATGTGTCTTTTCTATAATGGACAGATGACTTCTATTACAGTAATCATACAACATTTCAAAATGTGTCGCAGCCCGCATGACCGAGGTTGCAGTCCAGAAAGGATTCTGGTGTACCATACTCGCATAGTTTCAAATGGAGGAGAAAAAATGCTGAAAAAAAAAACTTGCACAGTTATCAAGTCAAAAGACTTTTTTTTGTAAAATGTCAACAGCACAAATTTTTGTATTGTTGTTTGTACCGTTTTGTAAGAAAATGAAGAAAAACAAACAAACAAACACAAAAAAAGACTGAATCTGTTGTTTCAAGCGTGTGTTTATAGTGCCACTGCAATCTGGGTTTCCAAATACCGTACCGTACATGTGCAGCCTTGCAGATCGACCTTGTAATATAGACGCAGAGCTGGAGACTCCCTGTCAGCACCATGTGTTATAAATAAAAATGTCCCCTCCTTATAAGAACACTGACTCCTGTCTCTTCTTTGTCATCTGCTGATTTCTGCAAGTGCTGCACTTCCTCACACCTGGGTTATTTTTAGAGCACTAATATATAATATTGTGACCCGAAATTGTTAAATTAACTGAAAAAGTACACTAACTCTGTCCCTCATTAGTAAATTGTATCTTAATGGTGAGGGCCTTTAATAAGTTGTGATGCACTGTAGCAAGAACAAAAATAAAAGCTATATTACTTTTATCACACATGTCCTGAAACATGTTTATTGTGTTACCTTCATGAACACAAAAGTGCATGTTACCAGGATTATATACTCCAATAACATGTCAGCTGAGGACCAGACTCTCTGCTTAAGAGAAAGGGATGAGAAAACTGCATGAACGTCCAGTGAACATAAACTGCCATTATTTCAAGTTTGCATTTTCATAGTAAATGACACAAAATACTACTTAAAGCACATGCAGTATACAGCACAGTACACCTCATTAACACAAATGCCTTTACTGACAGATGCGTAACTTTGTGGTAGTGTACTAATTGAAGAACACAGCTTGTCCATCACACATAAATGGTCTTGGATAAAAAACACAATGTGTTCCTGGAAACATTTCCACTATGTTAGGAACAAAATTAGTAAAAATTTGAAATTATGATGTGATGTTTGTGCTAGTTTAATACACGGATGATTAAGTTTCATATTCCAAATTAGTTGTAGTACCAGACATGAACAAACATAAGTTAAAATGATCAACACAATTAAGGATGTTCATTTGTCAACTGTGCCTGACAGAACTGTCTTCCAAGCTGGGATAATGAAGTCTTTCCCAGCTGAAGCAGATGAAACGTGGTGACAAAACAACTCAGAATATAAAGTTGTTAGGGTTTTTGTTGCTGGGTTTTATTCTTTAGTTTAGTTTAGTTTAGTTTTTTCACTTTTAATTCCATCAACTGTATATTTTACTTTAGTGCTGAAAATGCTGTCACATTAGAAATCTAAAACAGGCTGAGATGATTTTGTTCAGCTCTTCTTTTCAACTTTTTGGTTAACTTTCTCTCAAGCTTGTTTGTTGCTGAAAAAGAAAATAATGTTTTTGAACTTAGTCAAGTAAATGAAAAGTTTTATAAATCATTCTCTGGATTTATATTGATGGGAAACAGCAAACACTGCAACAGGAAATAAATCTGGGTACATTTAAAAGCTTGTCTTAAACTGTGAAATGGACCAAAGGAATCAATTAATTCATGCTGTTATTTTCATGAAATAAAAGCTCAACATCCAAACTTGTTAAACTGTTATTTCTTTCTTTTAACTATTAAATCAATATTGTATACTAATTATAATGTATCAACTATACTAAAATTGAACAATGTGTGAACAATGTGACAGTGTGTAAGATTCATGAACTGTATAAACAATAGAGAGGCTGAGAGCCTCTCCCTCTTCCCAGGAGGAAAGCCATGATGAGTCAATCACCCCCTTGTGACTGTTTGCAGTATAGGTCATAAATCCCACCTCATTCATGTTAGTGGAAGGGACATGAGCCAAAGTCATTACAAACAAAATTACCAGAAAAATGACCATTGTACACACATCAGTATGATCATATCTACCAAAAAAGGAAGAAATCATCTCCAGGACAAATTCATTTGATGATATAAAAAGGGTATGGTGGTGCGGTGGTTAGTGCTGTTGCCTTGTAGCAAAATCTTCCAGGTTTGAGCCCAGGCTGACCTTATGCCTTTCTATGTGGAGTTTGCATGTTCTCTCTGTGTCTGCGTTGGTTTTCTCCAGGTACTCTGGCTTCCTCCCACAGTCCAAAGACATGCAGCTTAGGTTGATTGGTGACTAAATTAACCATAGGAGTGACTTCGAAGGTTGTAGCATATGACTTATACCATCTTCATGCTCATCAAACCATTCAGTGACCCCCTGTGCTCTGTGGATGGGGGCACTGTCATCCTGGAAGAAACCACTCATTTTTTTCAGGATTTTCCTTTAATTTGTCACCGTCTGTGTGTTGATGGCAGTGCACTTTAAAGTGAATTATTACACATTGCTTGTCAAAGATTAATCCTCTTTAATGACATTTCAGATCCATTTTAAATCTTAATTCAGCAATGTCCATTATAAAAGCAGAGAAAGCCCGAAAGTAGCCTTTAAAAATATTTTGCAATCAGCATACAGTTGAGGCCTCATGAGGAACAGAATGAGATGACCCTTAACTTGTTCTTTTAGCACAGTAGGTCAATGAAGCAACTGCAGACTACATCTCCTCAATGATTGACCTGTCAGAGCATGTCAGTGCACACAAAGATTGACACAAATCCTGCTATTACACACTACACATAGCCTACAAGCACACATGACATAAGCACACAAAACTCTCTCATCAAAGCACAAGAAAACTAAGTTTAAAGTGAAATCTGCTCCTGCCCTCCCACCAGCCAGGTTTTATAAGAAGCCAAAACTGAGTTACACTGCTGTGTGATTAAGTCACAGTCACATGATTTACAGTTATGTACTGTTTACAACTGGGCATGGCTGCAAGAGGATGCAGTGAGGCGTTCGAGCTCCCTCTTAAAGATGCCCTTAAATGTTCACATATTTTTAAATTAAATTAATTTTTTTCCTAATGAACAATTTTAACATTTGACTTAAAGCTAATCTAATTAATTAATTTATATTTAAATAAAAGGAATGTTAGTAATTTCATGCATTTGATTTCCCCGTGTTTTGATTGGTTGCTCCATTGTTGGAATCAGGAAAATTAGCATACAGAGAATACATTAGCTATGCTACCTCAATACAATGTTTGCTAGTATGTATGCCAACCGCCATTAAACAGAAGAAGAAGAAAAGGAAAAAAGAGAAGAATGTTTGCTAGTAACATGTAAACAAGTAGTTTTCACTGTGCTGTAGGCCAGTGGTCCCCAACCCCCGGGCCGCGGACCGGTACCGGTCCGTGGATCAATTGGTACCGGGCCGTACAAGAAATTATTAATTAT
>NW_018127986.1:911379-919686 GCF_001952655.1 Monopterus albus | reverse complement strand
TACACACCTGGTTTCGTGAGATCTTTGTTTGGGGCGGACCTAGCCCAAAAATGCATAAATGTACTGTGAAATCATGACTCGGGATTCAGAAGCTGGTTTTCCTGCGGGAGCTCTATCTCTCTGAATCCAGCGCTGTGAGACTTTCTTGTAATCAGACTTTCAGTAAACTTTCTGTTGATTTTAAACAGTCCTCTCCTGTCGTCACTTCTCGTGCTTCCAACAAAAGAATTGGGTTAATTTCTGACAAAGAGGTTAGAATCTAACATTCTATCAAACTGAACTGTGGTGGTTTTGTTACACCCCTACCTGCTCCCTATACTGAGCTGGTTAGTGCCTCAAATGTGCCCCTTACCTGAGCTTGGAGACTCTTCTGTTCCTTGTATTATTTGCCCAAACTACCAGCCTGAAAGTAATGATCTAACTGAGCCTCCTGTGTCACTTGTTAAACACCTATGAAGCATTTACTTACCTGAACCCCCCAAGTTGTCTGCCAGCACTAGTCTACCTGGTACCAGTTATTTACCAGTGTCATCAGTATTATCTGCTGTCTTCCACTCTCCTCAGAGCTTCCTTTTTTTTTTTGCAACAGATCATCTGTATCCCTATTTTACTAATCCTGTGAAAGTTGAACTCCTGCCATTACACCTGTGTTTTTACCTAACATACTTTTCTGATTCTGGATTTACATCCAATGAGGATTAAACTGTGACAGTAACTAAATTTAAAAGTCTGCTTCAAGTTTTTAAATACCAAAATGACATCATCCACTTTTTAAATGCTGTCAGAATAATGGAATTGTCGTGGTTGTCACTGCAGGCGTCGTCTTGTCGGAGCACGTGTCGTGGTTGTGGCTGTAGTTGTTGTTGGAATGGAATTTACAACTTGAGACATTTGAATGCTTTTCACAACGTAGGTTGCTCCATACAGGTAGTAGCTGTAGTAGTAAAAAGCCTAAATAGGCAGAAAACAGAGAAAAAACATCAGAAGATCAATCTCATTCTCTTCACCCCATCATTTATATTGTGTCAGTGCATTATCATCATTAAGTAGCTGAAGAGAATTTACAAAACAAGTTACTCTGTGTGTTCTGTTTCACATACCTGGTTAACATACTGAATGATGGTTTCATTGCTGAGCTGTCGATAGGAAGATACCTTAATCCGTAGATATACTCGTGATACCGGACCTGTAGGGATTCATAAAACATAAATGTGGAAGTTCAAAAAAAGTATGAATAAAAAAAATTGACTTGTCTATGTCATTGTTAACCACATGCCCCCTGTCCTTGAACATACACTTACTGCTGTTCCATTTTTAATTTTAAAGGTAATAACAGCACCTTATCATATAAGACAATACCTGGTTCTCCCATTGGACTCACACCTTGCCTTGTTTTGTCCTTAAATCTGGTCAGTTGTCTGCTCCCTGTTTGAATGGTTTGCTTTCCTCTGCCTGCTCGTTAATTTACTGTTTATACTCATTATAAAACTGGGCAACGGGTCACAATATGAAGTCAATTAGATTTTGAATCCCAAAAGTTGTAAATGTAATTGATGTTACCGCTAGAGGGCACGGCTACCGTGACTTGAGCCTTGATGACCGTGACAATCGTTCACTATTCAGCAGTCAGATTAGCAATAAAGTGTCTAGCAAGAAATGGAGGAGGGGATGGAAATAGGGGGAACTTGTCAACACATCAGAGCCCAGTTCATTCCATGCTTGCACCATCTCACGGTTCCTGCTACCTCAGTTCCAGGTGAGCGTGATTTTTTGACTGGAGCAGATATATAATGAGTTTCTGTGACAACAGTCAAACAGGGCCTTTCCACAGGTGTAACTGTAGTTGGGTAGTTGTTTTTCAACCACTTTGTTCATTTACTCCTCATGTTTATCAGGACGTTTATAAATTGTGGGCATTAAAGCAGCATTTATTTAGAGATTCTGAGATAACATTTTTGCATTTTACACCACAGAATAAGAAAGAGCAGTGAGAAACAAGTACCTTAAAACATTTTTGTTAATTTACATGCCTAAAACAGAATACATAACACTGACAGGTTGTTTTCCTCCTTTGTTAAATATATTGTGAGTGAATCAAAGCATAAGCCTTTTATCTTCTATCAAACTGAACTGTGGTGGTTTTGTTACACCCCTACCTGCTCCCTATACTGAGCTGGTTAGTGCCTCAAATGTGCCCCTTACCTGAGCTTGGAGACTCTTCTGTTCCTTGTATTATTTGCCCAAACTACCTGCCTGAAAGTAATGATCTAACTGAGCCTCCTGTGTCACCTGTTAAACACCTATGAAGCATTTACTTACCAGTTATTTACCAGTGTCATCAGTATTATCTGCTGTCTCCACTCTCCTCAAAGAGCTTCCATTCTTTGCAACAGGTCATCTGTATCCCTATTTTACTAATCCTGTGAAAGTTGAACTCCTGCCATTACACCTGTGTTTTTACCTAACATACTTCTCTGATTCTGGATTTACATCCAATGAGGATTAAACTGTGACAGTAACTAAATTTAAAAGTCTGCTTCAAGTTTTTAAAATACCAAAATGACATCATCCACTTTTTAAATGCTGTCAGAATAATGGAATTGTCGTGGTTGTCACTGCAGGCGTCGTCTTGTCGGAGCACGTGTCGTGGTTGTGGCTGTAGTTGTTGTTGGAATGGAATTTACAACTTGAGACATTTGAATGCTTTTCACAACGTAGGTTGCTCCATACAGGTAGTAGCTGTAGTAGTAAAAAGCCTAAATAGGCAGAAAACAGAGAAAAAACATCAGAAGATCAATCTCATTCTCTTCACCCCATCATTTATATTGTGTCAGTGCATTATCATCATTAAGTAGCTGAAGAGAATTTACAAAACAAGTTACTCTGTGTGTTCTGTTTCACATACCTGGTTAACATACTGAATGATGGTTTCATTGCTGAGCTGTCGATAGGAAGATACCTTAATCCGTAGATATACTCGTGATACCGGACCTGTAGGGATTCATAAAACATAAATGTGGAAGTTCAAAAAAAGTATGAATAAAAAAAATTGACTTGTCTATGTCATTGTTAACCACATGCCCCCTGTCCTTGAACATACACTTACTGCTGTTCCATTTTTAATTTTAAAGGTAATAACAGCACCTTATCATATAAGACAATACCTGGTTCTCCCATTGGACTCACACCTTGCCTTGTTTTGTCCTTAAATCTGGTCAGTTGTCTGCTCCCTGTTTGAATGGTTTGCTTTCCTCTGCCTGCTCGTTAATTTACTGTTTATACTCATTATAAAACTGGGCAACGGGTCACAATATGAAGTCAATTAGATTTTGAATCCCAAAAGTTGTAAATGTAATTGATGTTACCGCTAGAGGGCACGGCTACCGTGACTTGAGCCTTGATGACCGTGACAATCGTTCACTATTCAGCAGTCAGATTAGCAATAAAGTGTCTAGCAAGAAATGGAGGAGGGGATGGAAATAGGGGGAACTTGTCAACACATCAGAGCCCAGTTCATTCCATGCTTGCACCATCTCACGGTTCCTGCTACCTCAGTTCCAGGTGAGCGTGATTTTTTGACTGGAGCAGATATATAATGAGTTTCTGTGACAACAGTCAAACAGGGCCTTTCCACAGGTGTAACTGTAGTTGGGTAGTTGTTTTTCAACCACTTTGTTCATTTACTCCTCATGTTTATCAGGACGTTTATAAATTGTGGGCATTAAAGCAGCATTTATTTAGAGATTCTGAGATAACATTTTTGCATTTTACACCACAGAATAAGAAAGAGCAGTGAGAAACAAGTACCTTAAAACATTTTTGTTAATTTACATGCCTAAAACAGAATACATAACACTGACAGGTTGTTTTCCTCCTTTGTTAAATATATTGTGAGTGAATCAAAGCATAAGCCTTTTATCTTCTATCAAACTGAACTGTGGTGGTTTTGTTACACCCCTACCTGCTCCCTATACTGAGCTGGTTAGTGCCTCAAATGTGCCCCTTACCTGAGCTTGGAGACTCTTCTGTTCCTTGTATTATTTGCCCAAACTACCTGCCTGAAAGTAATGATCTAACTGAGCCTCCTGTGTCACCTGTTAAACACCTATGAAGCATTTACTTACCAGTTATTTACCAGTGTCATCAGTATTATCTGCTGTCTCCACTCTCCTCAAAGAGCTTCCATTCTTTGCAACAGGTCATCTGTATCCCTATTTTACTAATCCTGTGAAAGTTGAACTCCTGCCATTACACCTGTGTTTTTACCTAACATACTTCTCTGATTCTGGATTTACATCCAATGAGGATTAAACTGTGACAGTAACTAAATTTAAAAGTCTGCTTCAAGTTTTTAAAATACCAAAATGACATCATCCACTTTTTAAATGCTGTCAGAATAATGGAATTGTCGTGGTTGTCACTGCAGGCGTCGTCTTGTCGGAGCACGTGTCGTGGTTGTGGCTGTAGTTGTTGTTGGAATGGAATTTACAACTTGAGACATTTGAATGCTTTTCACAACGTAGGTTGCTCCATACAGGTAGTAGCTGTAGTAGTAAAAAGCCTAAATAGGCAGAAAACAGAGAAAAAACATCAGAAGATCAATCTCATTCTCTTCACCCCATCATTTATATTGTGTCAGTGCATTATCATCATTAAGTAGCTGAAGAGAATTTACAAAACAAGTTACTCTGTGTGTTCTGTTTCACATACCTGGTTAACATACTGAATGATGGTTTCATTGCTGAGCTGTCGATAGGAAGATACCTTAATCCGTAGATATACTCGTGATACCGGACCTGTAGGGATTCATAAAACATAAATGTGGAAGTTCAAAAAAAGTATGAATAAAAAAAATTGACTTGTCTATGTCATTGTTAACCACATGCCCCCTGTCCTTGAACATACACTTACTGCTGTTCCATTTTTAATTTTAAAGGTAATAACAGCACCTTATCATATAAGACAATACCTGGTTCTCCCATTTTGGTTTTTAATTTATCTTATATCATTTATATTTGTCACTAAGGGCTTTTCTCATTGTGTGATAGTGTTACAGTAAATGAACACAGTAGAAGACATTTGCTCACTTCCAAGGGTGATGGTAATGTTTTTGCTGGAACTTGTTCACAACATAATAAATGAATGGATTTTAAAAACACTTGTTGTATAGACTTGCAGGAAAACAATGGGAAATGACAGGTTTAGCTGGTTTAAACACATTTTATATATTTGTCACTTAATTCATTAGCAAGAAAACAACCCAGTTCACTGGCTTGTTGTGCTCTGCTGCAGCTGCGACACAGTGTCTTGTGTTAAGACCATTGACATGGTAGTGTTTGAGTTTAGGAAGAATACTTGTCATTCACTCTTCAGTCCCAGATCTTTCCATCCTGACCAGTTAACCTTTAGGTGATCACCAGCCCCAGTAATCATGGGCTTAATCAATCATAATCATTGCCTGGTATGGAACAAAATGGCCTTCAGATAACCATTTCTTCTCCACTGATATGGAACCCTCGCAGTCTGTTTATAGTTAGCACTGGTGAATAGAACACATGAAATCTCAAACCTCTCACCACAGCCGCTTCCATAAAGGTCGTCTGAAGTCAGAGACTCCTAACAAACAGCACATGCTTCCTGTTTTAGTGAGACATCTCTCTTTGTTTTTTTACTCTGTGGTTTGTTCTTCCAACCTAAGAGAAGGACTGATGCGTACGGAAAATGTCCTCCTACAGCAGGGTCAGCTCTGCATTATTACAAGACTGCGAGAATGTTCAGGTTACATGAGAATAGATAAGATAATAGTAGCAGGTAATGTAATGTCATGCAACTTAAAAAGTCATGTGGAGGCAAAGTCTATCTTTTTGACATGAGAACTGACTGAGAGTGTGGAAAAACTGGACAGCTCTTCCTTTTTCATGATCATCCTGTAGGGCCTTTTCAGCAATTCTCCTGTCGCTGTCTTCTAAAATGTACATTTACTCTATCTTATCTACATTTTCTTTTTCTGTTTTGCTTTTATTTGTATTTAAAATTGTATAATGTATTGGTTTTTTTTTATATATATGATGCTTCAGTATAAGGCAGTGGTCCCCAACCCCCGGGCCGCGGACCGGTACCGGTCCGTGGATCAATTGGTACCGGGCCGCACAAGAAATCATTAATTATTTCCGTTTTATTTATTATCTGAGTCTGAACGATCTTTTATTTTGAAAAATGACCGCATTCTCTCGGTTACATCTCGCTCACTTGAGCTCCAAAACTGGCTTACTTGTGGACATATTCAGCCTGCTCAATGAACTCAGTCTGTCACTTCAGGGGAAAATGACAACTGTCTTCAAGTTGGCAGATAAAGTAGTTGCATTTAAAGCCAAACTGGATTTGTGGGGACGGCGCGTCAACAGCGGCATTTTGGACATGTTTCAAACATTAGCGGGGATTTTGGGTGAGACTGAGCCTGAGCCTTCATTCTCCCAGCTGGTGCACGATCACCTGTCTTTGCTTTTAAAAGAGTTCGAGCGCTACTTCCCAACCACAAAGGACCCACGAACTGCCAAGGAATGGATCCGCAACCCATTTGTCAACAAACCAGGTGAATCCAGCAGGTCTGTGCAAGAAGAAGATCAACTGCTGGAGATCGCAAATGACGGCGGCCTTAAAAGTATGTTCGAGACAACAACTCTGCCGGTGTTCTGGATTAAAGTCATGACAGAATACCCTGAGATCGCCACCACAGCACTGAAAACTGAGACTTTGATGTTATACTCATGTTATGTTGGTGGCGCAATGTTACGAGGAAGCTGCTAATAATGTTGCATACAAGTACACAGTGAATTTACATTTATTATTATATTTACAATATAAACAATCTACGTACCGCCCCCGGGCCGCAGTAAAATTGTCAAGCGTTGACCGGTCCGCAGTGATAAAAAGGTTGGGGACCACTGCTGTAGGCTATGTATTGAATCGATTTCTGTTTAATCGGTGAAAGAAAGAGCTGCCCTTCAAAAGTAACTGAAAAGGAGGCAATTTGGCAGATGTCACAACATAGTAAGAAGTAAACTACAATAACCTTGTTTTTGAACTTCATCAGGCAACGTGTCTTATTCAGAGAGACCGAGTGGGGTTATTGCCAGCACGGCGTGTTATGTACATTTAATGCCATATCAAGATGAATTCCCGGATTTATTCAAGCTGTTGTGTGTCTGTCACATTAGCTAATTTGAATGCGAACTTTTCTTGCGTACGTCTCCTAAAGATAACGTAACTGCTACACGAGGAACAGCAATGGTGGCTCTGCTCAACTCCATGAGAACCAAAGGACAGGACATATACTGTAGTGAGTACACATTTATTTAAACTATCAGCTGTCAACAAAAGAACCCTATTATTGTTTGGGCGATTTGTGTATTGTGTCGTTGTTAACTTGGATGCTAGTTTATTGTGTTTTCCTTTTGACCAGTGGTGGTAATCAGCTTTCAATGTGTTCCACGTTCTGTTCTTAGGCTAATTGGATTCGTTTAATGTGATGGCCGGCTTAACCAAACAGTGTAGGATAGTTGTATTTGTCTATACGGTTTAATTGATAATTAGCCATAGGTGTTAAGCTTTGAATGCAGATAATTGTAGCAGATGTAATTAATCGCTCATATATATATTTCACTGAATCCATTCTCTGCCGTGAGGTTTGTCATGCAAACTGTTTAAGATCCTCCCTTTCTTGTTTTTTTGAGCTTCTATTTTGTTAAGTTTTATTTCTGTGATGTGATTTCCTGTGCGCGATGTCACTTCCTGTTAATTCGCGCCGCTCTCAGCTAGATGCCACGACGAGGAGAGAATCAAGTCCTGTGTTGGGTAATCTGATGGCAGTGGTCCTCCTTTCAAGTTGAAGACACAACGCAGAGTGCAGAAAGTTTACTGGTGCCCTGACAGACGGGCTACAATGGTGCCGTGACCCGGATCCACGCTGCTTTGGACTGGTTCATCGTGGTTCCTGGAGCTGTGGATCGACATCAGTTCGGTCACCAGAGGTTACTGCACGTCACAGACTTTAGTTATATTGATACAAACATTGCTATCAAAAAAGGAGGACGTTTTGATATTGGTTGCTGATTATTTTGCATTCTTGATCTCGAATGAGAATTTGTAATTCTGGTGTTATCTCTTGTGTAAAATGGCACATGCTAATGACGTAGACAAGGACAGTGTTACACCTAACCGGTTTAGTTTAGCCTTTGGGAGAGGGAGAGCAATGAGTGAACTATCCTCTACACCTGTCAGGGGTGCGATTAGTCTAGATTCACCAGC
>NW_018127986.1:871319-908065 GCF_001952655.1 Monopterus albus | reverse complement strand
ACAAGGTGACATGCTCTCAGGCATCCCAGACACGACTGATCCAGCTCTAAGCAATCTGATAACACATATTGCTCAACAGGTAGGACAGACCATAAGGGATCAGTTAAAGGGGGAGTGTAAAGAGCAAGATGTGAGCCGCCCACAAGTTCAAAGCAGCATGGGTCAGGTATCAAGTGATTGCACTCACCTTAATTTGACTGGTACAAAGTTAGTCCTACAGCCTGATGTGAGAGAGCCTCCAGTCTTCAGAGGGGATGGGTCAGATAAAAATACCGTGCATGAGTGGGAGGAACTAATGGGAGAGTACTTGAGAAAACGAGCGGTGCCAGTTGAACAACATCACATCGAGATTATGGCTAAGCTAATGGGCAAGGCTAAAGACTTCGTGAGGATAACACTAAGAAGCAGCCCCTCAGTGAAGCCGCAGGAGAACCCAAAGGTGATTTATGACATCCTAAGACAATACTTTGGCGAAGTGACTTATTCATGCATGCCGATGGCAGATTTCTACAGCACAGTACCAGTGGCAGGTGAGACTCCTGTAGAATATTGGGTTCGGCTCAATAAAGCGGTTGATGCAGCGGAAGAGGCCTTGAGAAGGCTGGGACGGCGTATAGAGGACCCATGCCAAGAAGCGGCAATGATGTTCGTGAAATACTGTCCGGATCCCAACCTTGCTGCTGTCTTAAGGTTCAAAGCCCCAGATAAGTGGACAGCCAGTGAGATTCAAGAACATATTGATCGCTGCCAAATTGAAATGAAAGAACAGTTGCTGTCCAAAGCAAAACACCCCAAGTCAATCACAGTCCATGCCCAGGCCCCCACGCCTGAGGGCCCTGTAATTACAAGTATAGCTGATTCCCCTAAACAGACCGAGACTGTGACACCCAGATCTTGTAGTGATGACTGCATGAAAATGCTAATCAACCTTTTTGACCGTGCACTGATAAACAACAACCAGATAGTAGACAGGTTAAGTCCATCCGACCAGCCCTCCTTCAGATCTTGCAGGGTTTGTGGATCGGTTGAGCACTCCACTCTATCACACTGTAGACAGAAACGCCTATGTTTGGCATGTTTTGAACCAAACCATATCAAGAGAAACTGCCCCAATCGCCAGGACAGTCGCAGCCAAAGGGCTTCCCAACCTTTAAACTAGCAGGCCCGCATTGTGGGAGGGGATGTGTGGGCACAGATGAAGAAACCCTCAGGAGTCACGAAATCGATCAGCACTACACAAGGGCATGTGCAGCAGCACCGGCTGGTGCTAAAGTGATAATGCAAAACACACAGAGAGTGGGATCCTTTGATGAGCTGTTTTACACCCCTGTCATTATGAACAGTAAATTCCATGTCCGGGGAATGTTTGACTCAGGCTCTATGGCTTGCACCCTGAGCGAACAGGCAGAGCAGGATATGTTAAGAGACAATGTATTACCAGCGCCCATTCCTTTGGCACAGGAGATTGTACTAGTGGGTTGTGGTGGGGCACAGAGTAAGGCTAAGTGTGTGTATGAAGTGGAGATGAAGCTCTATGGGGAAAACTGTATCGTCCCCGTACTGGTAGAGCCCGGCCAGCGGGATGACTTGATCACGGCACCATTGTAGCCCGTCTGTCAGGGCACCAGTAAACTTTCTGCACTCTGCGTTGTGTCTTCAACTTGAAAGGAGGACCACTGCCATCAGATTACCCAACACAGGACTTGATTCTCTCCTCGTCGTGGCATCTAGCCGACTGAGAGCGGCGCGAATTAACAGGAAGTGACATCGCGCACAGGAAATCACATCACAGAAATAAAACTTAACAAAATAGAAGCTCAAAAAAACAAGAAAGGGAGGATCTTAAACAGTTTGCATGACAAACCTGACGGCAGAGAATGGATTCGGTGAAATATATATATGAGCGATTAATTACATCTGCTACATAATGCTAGAGTTAACCAAATGGAGTCAAAAAAAAAACACAGGCACTTACTTTATGACAGTGCACATTGCATTATAGTGGAAACACTGCTGAATGCTGTTGGTTAGCCTGTTTGTTTTTCAGGATAAAATGTTATTTGTAATCAAGCTACCTCCATGGCTCACAGCTGATATCCAGCTGCTTTGCAACTTATTTCACCAGCTTTACTAGCTAAATTTTGCAGGTCACCACTTTCCCTTTATACTGTCTTAGAAAGATGATATTAAGGTCACATTGAAAGAGATCTTTGCTCTCATTAAAGGAATAGTTTGACATTTGGGGAAGTCTGTGTGTACTGACAACTATTAGTGACTTACTTTGATACTAAAGAATTTGTTAAATCCTGATGATTTTTAGGCAGTGTTCTGCAGTGTTCCAACCTGTGCATTATCTCATAATTATGAGACCTTGATCTCGTAATTGAAATTTCTTCTAATTATGAGATAAGATCTTATGTTCCAACATAGCAAAAACCGTGATTTTAAAGTTTATGTGATGCTACAAATTAATAAGCAAATCCATCCATCCATTTTCCTCCGCTTATCCGGAACCAGGTCGCAGTAAATAAGCAAATGTTTATGTTAATGTGATCACACCAAAATATCGAAGTTTGAGAGAGTCTTTTTTATCGTTGTGTAAGGTCTCTCAATCCAGTCAACACACAGAGCACCAGCCCACACCAGAGTCCATTGTATTCTACAAACCACAATTAAAAGTGCAGTAGTGTCAGGCTTTATCCTTAGGCTCTTGAGTCAGATGAGGAAAATCTAAAACAAATGACTGGAGAAAGGAAGTGCTGTGAGAGGGTGAAGCTGTTAACTGTAGAAAATGCATGATGCATGAACAAGGACTAAGATTAAAAAAAGCAAAACAACCTGGCAGATCCTCATGAACACCAAGATGATAGATGACAAATGGGTATTTCTGTTGTTGTCTTGCAGACTGGATAAATAAGGTTTCCATCTGGTCGGTTAAGGCAGACCCAGGCAAAAAAACAGACACATTATCACACACGATTGGTGCTGTGGCTGCTGCCAGGAGAGATAATATCATCATAGCTAATGTGAGTGTGGGCAAGATTAAGTGCTGTAGTTTCTCCCTTAGTGCAGCTGACCAGAGCATCTCATGACACTAATCTCACTGACATCACCAGTAACTGTGTTTTGTAAAACATTATTGTATGCATGTATGTCTGCTGAATGAATGGGCCAGCATTAACCAAATTCTAGACTATAAAAGGCAAGGCAACTTTATTTATATCAGTGTTTCCCATACAGTGATTTATTTGTGGCAGGCACCCACGATATCAACATATTGATTTAAAATAGGTTAAATCTGATTTCTGTGTAGTGCTGTACGCAGCGCATGTATTCGCTCAGTCCCTCCATGCTCCACTCTATTTCTATCTCTCACGCACACACAAACACATGACAACCACAACAACGGACCGTCTGTGAACAGCTCCTTCTCTCTGTTTGTTTTTTTAACACAGTGCTTTCAGTTGTGGAGATCCAACTCTTCTAATATGTTATACTAGTAAGGGGTAAGCTAACGTTAGAATACAACTGTTGCCAGGGTCAACATGCTGTATATAGCATGGATGTATATGGACTGCTCTGCAAGTGGATAAACTTAATGGTGGTTGATAAACTCTGACTCTGAATGTTTGCCCCCTCAGGTCAGGGGAATATTGAAAAACAAACACAGGAGAAAGCTGATCAGTATGATTAGTGATCCATCGGATTTGTTTTGAGTATTTATCTGCTTCAACCAGTGCTGAAGCAGCAAGAGAGGGTCAGGAAGAGGGCAGCAGCTGACATGCTGCTGCTGTGGGAGAGCTAGTGCAGAAGGAACAAGGCACATGAACAGCACAACAGCACTATAGCATTACTATATTTAATAAAACAAAATTATGAAAGCGTGACACCCCCTCGTGAAAGGTCACCAGGAAGTTGCTTCCATCTGTCGGCATTATAGTATCTAAAAGGAGCTTCACCCTGTTTGGTTCTGATTAATAATTATTAACAATAACAATTAATATTTGCAGTTTTGAAAATAGCTGCATTATTGAAAAACTGTGTCGCTGACAGTAGAATCTGGATTCATTCATTTGTTCTTGTTAGGAAATAGGCATGTTTTATTCAATTCTATGTGTTTTTGAACAGCATGTGTCCTACATATGATGCTGTGGCTGTCGTAGTGGAAGCTGCTCTACAGTTGTGCTGTAAAGCAGCTTGTTTACTGTAGACAGAAGGCAGGGCAGTCAGCTCGGTGAGTTGCATTATGTGCCCACCATTAGAATGCTGTCCGCTAAATTTTTGTGACACAATGTGACCAGTTTGGCATTCACAACGGGCCAGGTGGAGCGAGCACGGAGAGGGAGGGTAGAGTGGAAAGGAGGCGATTGATTCTAGCGTCTCATGCTAATATTAGAATATAGCCACTGAATCCACGAGGGAGCTCTGTAGACACAGTGGGACCAGTCATCCATCTACTGGGTTCCCATGTGTCCTGGAAAACCTGGACATTGTTTGACCAGCTTTCCAGTCATGGAAAGAGAGATAAATTGTACAGTGTCCTGGAAAAACACTGCATCATCCTGGGAAGTAATTTCTAACATTTTTGTAGTTTCCTTTTGTCGAGTGTGAGCTGTCAAATCTTAGCTTGAGGTGGCAGCTGAAATTAGGGCAATAAGTGAGAAAAGCTTAGAATAGCAAGGGTAGAAGCTTATGACCTGTTGTTAGTAGGCTAATGTTTTGGTATGCTCTGAATATCCTAAGCCATTGGCTTTTGAATGCACTACATCATGCCACGTTGGTGAAAACGGTGTGAATAAAATAAACTGGTTGGATAAAATCAAACCAAGAACTATAAGAAGCTTGTAACTTGAAATGCAAAAATTAATAACTGCTGGCTAGTAATTTTAAATGCATTTAAAATTTGTGCAGGAAGGGCCTCTGGCATAAAACCTGTACCAAATCACATATGTGGATCACTGGGGTCCACTGTAGCCACCCCCTAAAAGCAGCTGAAAGACAAACAAGGACAAATAATGTTGGCTGTAATTGTTACTGGCTGGGATAACATGCTTGCTAGCAATATTCACAATGCAGCATATGTATTACTAGTCTGTAGGTGTGTATGCTGCTTCTCACCATTTAATATTAAAAAGTTCTTTCTAGGTTTGTCTGCACAATTTGCATTTCTTTCTTAAAAGAGGGCAGAATTCAGGAGAGTGGCAAGAGATTTCATTAAAGAGAGACCATTTTTTGATGAATTTTACATAGTTTGTTTTATCTTGTTTGTCATTTGAGCATGTTGACTGTGAGCAAGCAGGCCAAGATTCGGTTTATTGAAGTAAAAGGCAAAGTTAATGGTTATAGACCTTTGTCCTTGTTCAGGTTTATTTAGTGTGAGTTTTCCAGTGTCTGGCTTTTCTTGAGTGTTTCTTACTTTTTGTTGTTAGAGTCAAGTCAGATTGCTTTTTATTTGTCATTTTTTATTGTTTTCATCCTAACCTGTGATTTAAAAAGACTGAGGAGAGCAAGGCAAGCAGTTCTAGAGAGTAAAGCTCACACACTCATTGTAGCATACTGATAGTCATACACTGAGGGACTGAACATCTGTGTGGTGGTGGTGGTGGGGGGTGGGGTACTTTATGGACCATAATGTGAAGACCGGTTTGAATTTTAAACCATGGGAGCGAGAACATCTTGGCTGGTCCTCCCTTTCTCAGACACCTTCAGAGAGCTCTTTAAGGTTAGAATTAGGTTTAGGTTATGGGCTAAGCGTTGTGGTTAGGCATTTAGGGGAACCCTGATCTATCCACACCATTTCCTCATATTCTCAGTCATTGACTTTCATTTCCTCAGTGTTGGCCTGAGGATGTCAGGGATAGAAGAGGGTGTGAGGAAGGAATGGTCAAAGTCTGATCGCATATCCATCTAATGGCTGCTTTAGTGGACTGGCGGGCTGCCTATGGTTCCAGACAGCGCACACATATTATGATGGAGATGGCAGGGGCAGTCTGTGTTCTGAGTCCTCTCCAAGTAATGCATTTACTCCAAATGATCCAAAGTGTGCCTCTCTGTGTAATAAGAATAAACAAATAGCCATACCGCATTGGCTTTATTGTCTTACATCAGTGTTGATTTATTCACAGCCATGGTGGGCTTTTGTATGCAGATTGCCTGATACCCCTGTGGTGAACTCCTCCTCTAATCCTTTCAGAAAGTAACTGCACAGTAGGGGAGGAGTTGGCTCTCAAGAGAAATGAGAGAAGGTTCAAAAAGTCAAGAGAACCACAAAACCACACAGGGAAAAACAATCCTGAAACTTTACCCTGACCTCTCCACTGGTCACATCAACAAAAGATATTTTATCCATACAGAGCTCTGTAAAGAACCGCAGTTTGGATGGCAGTGGCAAGTAGGATGAGTGTTATGATATGATGAGAGTCATTTTAAAGAGGCTTAAAGGCATCTAAAAGCTAAAGATGGATGTGATAATGTTTCCTCCCAGGTCAGTGAACCCACGCCCCAGAGAAAATGGCTGCAGCTGACCACATTATGCCTGGTGAGGGACAGAGCAGGAGTGAAACACTGGGTCCATGGTACTGCCTAAAATCAGATTTGGACTCCATTCTTAAATTCAAATTATATTATGCTCCCCAGCTTTTAACAGAGTACCCAGCTATTTCTCATATACGCACACACTGTCAGTATGATCTGACCATGTGTCAGTACTTACTCTGTGTAAGTACTGACTGAAAACGGATACACAGTTCATATTTCACATGAAATACTCGCCAAAACGTTGACTGACATGTTTGATTGATGAGATCTTAGTGCAGCAATAAATGCCTAAAATCTGAAATAATAATCTGAAGATAGAGTATTGGAAAAATATGATAGGCAGGCTGACAGAAAAAAGTTATTGTTTTACTGGGTGTGAAATGTCTTACATTCAAATCCCATTTGCACTCTCTTTTTCAGTTCCAAATCTTCCATTTTCCTCATTTTCACACATGACTGGGCCTCCAGGGTTTACAGTCTCCCTTATGGTGGACTTAACTAATTGAGTCTCTAGATTTTGTTGGCTTGCTCTATGTTTCTACTGAACTCTCTTAAGTAAATTTCACAGTGGTTTGTGTGATCACTATAGCCTCAAGGACTGGAAGTTTCCATGTTTAGTTTTAAGAGTGTTTTGTTCAAATTAAAAATTTCTTATCTGCGCAAATGTGATGACTGCAGGTTGTTGTTATTTGGGAGGTTTTGGGGTCTTATCCTGAATTAATAACATATAAGAGGTCTGCAGGGTACTCTGTTCACAGGTTCATGGTAGTTAATTACTGAGTGAATATCTCCGTCATAAACCCTCAAGCAGTGTTTGGAGCTTTAATATGCTTCAAATATGCCACCTTAGTGTGAGAGGTTAAGCTTTATTCCTATGTCCAGGGGTTAGCATATCATGGCCTTCATACAGTAATAACCACATAAATGTTGTGAATCTTTAGCCCTGAAGGAAAACCAGTTCCACAACCAAGAGTGTAGGTGGCTGATACACTGCCTCTGATTGTATCTTGATTTGAGAGGCTGTCTACTTTTAGGGCTGAGAACAGATACATGTCCCTGTTACTCTGTGCTGTTATCTTCATCAGTGTTCAGGTGTCTGAACACATCTGTATAAAACTATAAAGTCGCCCCAGTTCTCACACACAGAGAATGCACAAATGCCAGAAAGTTGTCCTGGTAAAAAAAGGACTTGTCAACAAAAAAGCAAAGCCCTGCAGACTGAATACTAACCAAGTTAAAGAGCCACAACACAGTCACCCTTTCCTCCCTCAATCTTTGTTGATTTAAAGTTTCAGTGATGCTGCACTGTATTTTCAATTGTTAGGTATTTTTAGTCAGATAGATATTGGATAGATACTTTATGTATTAGAAATGTTTAGTGGAGATAGGATGTCTAGTTAGACTGTTAAATGCTTAGTCATGCTTATGAGTTTCTACAGGGTACATCTGGTCAAGGATAACTAGAGAGAAGAGTTGATGACTGTCAGCAGACAGGGTGTTTAATATTATTATTACGATGTGTATAACTGTAGCCTTAGCCATAATATGTTCTTATGTTTAATATGACGTTACCAGAGGTCGTGTGAGAATGTTTTTAGCTACACACCACTTAATCAACAGACACACACACACATTGATTTACTTCATGTTTTGACTACTGCTATGACCAGCTGCAAAGCTGGTAACAGAGACGTCTCGGTTGACGTTTCTGTGTAGTATGGAGCTAGCCCAACCGAGGGGATATAATGTATAGGCCTGGTGGGTTCAGGGTCTTTCATCTTACATCTGCCTGCGAGCAGTTTGGAGGTGCAAGATACCTGAGCGTGTAATGTTAATTTTACCTGTGATCCTTTGAATAAATCAGCACTGTTTTGAAGTTACTTGGACTGTCTTGTCTTTCAGAGTTAGCAATGGTAAGAAGAACCACAGTCCTTCAATGGAGATAACGGATCCTTTAGAACACCCCATTTTCTTTGACTACTGAAGAAGTATAGATCAAACCCATAAGAGAGGAGGCTGTGGCTCAGGTGGTAGGGCTGTTGTTTGTGTTCAATTCCCGTTCTCCCTAGTTGTGATAAGTGCCCTTGGGCAAGACACTGAACCCCAAGCTGCTCCCAATGTCCAGAGCAGCACCTTGCAGGGCAGCACCGCCATCGGTGTGTGTGTGTAAATTTCGCCATTGCAGGACTAATAAAGGGATTGATTGATTGATTGATTGATTCCTCCCACTCCTGCAGGAAAAGTTCAGCTCTATTTTTTTTTCTTTTACTGGCTACAATTTAGCCAGAAGCAAAATGATGAATGCAATTCTGCAGCAATTGTTGTTTCTACCAGATAAATCATGTGACCTGATTAGGACCATGGGCCAGTGTCTTGGCAGTGTACTGAAAGGATATTTGCTAACTCATGGACTTGATTGGCAAATGGGTAATTTTTAGTAAGATTTATGTTGTTTATACCTGCAGTTATCCAGTGTGCTAAATTTGTCAGCTGGACCTGCGTGAGGTTCTTTAAGATGTTTCATCTCCCATCGGGCTTCTTCAGTTCTGACTGACTGGTGGGGAGTCCCAGGTGTTTAACTTCTGTGGAGCTGTTAACACCTTGTGGGCCTTGGAAGTCAAGTGTGGGTCATTGCCCCACCCCACCATCATGTGGGTTATTAGGGTCACATGAGTGAAGGTGTGAATGAGTGTTAAGCCTGTTAAACACCAAGGCAATCCCACAGTCTGGCAGTAGTCAGACCCCCTGTCTGCAGGTCTTCAGGTGATTCAGCATGTTGAATCACCAGTGGACCCTGTTGGTGAGAGAGACCACTCTGATTGGCTGTTCTTAGTTAATGATTCCAAAAGACCAAGGGCTGACAATGCTAGTGCCATTTACAACTTCTTATCAGACATATTCTTGATTAGAAGAAGCTATAAACTGACTGTGGTGAGTCTAAGTGGTGTGAAAATGATAAGTAAAAGCTGCTTTTTTAACAGGTTGTATGTATATTTACAGTTGTAGGTCTTCCGCTTTGCCTTTTTGAATGACAGACTACTCCATCCTCCTGGTATGGAAAGTTATTTCCTCTCATGCAGATGCAGAACGTATATGTTGGCTGGTAGTCACTATGGTGTGTTTATGTGCCACTTTATTTGCCCAGATGAAGGCAATGTGAGGTCCTTGACTTTAAATGTGGTGTGTCTCTGCCCTTAATCTGCCTTGGGAGGATGTCAGGACTGCACTGTAAGTGGATGATGAGTGGTAAGGTGACCACCTCCTCAGTTTAGTGATGATTGTTCCAGTTTGACATAGCTTCTTTCACCCCTCTTTCAAATAATCTGCGTTCACTGGCCAAAATTTGTAAATTGATGTTTTTGCAGGAGTGTCTTGTCCTTCAGGTGCAGGTGAACTGAGTGTTTTCTTAAGGAGTTGGCTGTCCTGTGTTGTTCCATGCAATTTGTTTAGCGGTTGTTTTTGTTTTATTTTTTTCTTATTCTTCGAGGTAATTAATCATAATTTCGACTGTTACAGGACACTTGTAAGAGTTGTTTAAAATCCCACACTAGGTCGTGTCTGTAGAGCCAGTTTAAGGCAGTTAACCCGAGCACTTCTGATTCTAACTGTTCTTTTACAGCTGCCAAAGTTCAACCATATGAATGTCAAAACTTGGTAAATGGCCGTTATTGCCCAGGTCTTTATTCTTGAACTCACTCAGCTTTATTAGTCCCAGCATGTGTTCTCTGTCTGCCTCGTGGGGTTGCCGAAGGTTGAACCATTAATGAGACCTAGCAGGGAGGCTGTGAGGTCAGGCAGTGAGGTTCATGTACTTCTACAATGTTCACATTCTATATTGTCAATTTTAAAAAAGTGATACAGCATTAGGTTTTCACTTACAGTAACATTAGAGATCTTCTTTTTCTTAAGAGAAAGTGGGTTGACAAAGTCGAAGCAGCCAATCGGACAGGCTACCAGCAGACGGTGGCTGTAATTGATGGACACCTGGCATGCTGTGTGTGCATGGCGATTGTAGAATCCATAAAAAAGAGATGTTGAGGTAATTATGTTTGTCATGATATATTGAAAGCAGGAATTGGCAAGCTAATCAGAATGGCTGACAGCTGTAGCATGCAGATGCTATCAGACCTCTTGTCCATGGCAATAAAATGAAAGCGGGTCATTTTAACAGGTAACAGATGTTCATAGCTAATTTGTTCAATTATGCGCAGAAGATGCAGGCGGAGGTTGTTTCTGAGCCCTAAGGGACCTCCTCTCTCCTCTTCCTTTGCTTACAGAATGAGCTGAGCAGCAGAAATTCATATCCAACATACTACATGAAGCATGGTGAAAATGCTAACATGAACGCTTGGGTCTGTGATGATACATATGGTTTTTTGTTTTTCACAAAGCCAATGCTAATTACTGCTAAAATAATTATTTAGAGTGATCACTGGGCTCTTTGTCTTTATGATGGCAGGCTGGATATGTGTTTCCCATGTAAAATATTGCATATAAACGATCCATTGTGACCAGGTTTGTGAGAAGGCAACATCATATGTCCAACATTGACATGCGTATTTAAAAAAACACGGAATAACAAATCCTGCCTCACTGAGAGTACAGGTGAAAAATGCGTTGGTGATCACTCGGAATTGTAATGTTATTGTTAGCAATGAGAGCTTGTCTAGCCCCAGATTGATGTAATACCATGAAGTTTCCTCTACAGAATGGGTTTATCCTGAGCTATTAGAGAAAAATTTGATTTGGGAACCTGCCTCCTGCTTGTCTGCCAAGTCGGTGCAATTGTCAGCAATTCTAAGACTGTATGACCATTCCAACTAGTCAATCATCGGTGGAAAGATCCATTTGATTCCACTCAGCAAAACCTAAACAAGCCAAAACAGTTACTTTTGTCAAAAGAAAACCATAAGGGAAGTCATCACAGCTGTTAACGGCGTTTTAATTTTCTACTGTTTTTAGGGCTTTAATATACAATGAATAACGATTTGTTGAAATGATAATTTAGATGTACCACTAATTAATCATTATGGCTGTTTTTCATTTCACGTTTTTGCCTCCCTGTTTTCCAAGGTCATGTTGAGACTGATGATTCCAACAAGCACATTGTGTTATCTCATGGTTTTTTACACAAATACATCATTATTTTTGTTCCTTGTTGTGACTTTACATCGACTTACCTGTATATTAATTTCCCAGAGATTTATGCTAACCTTAACTACAATTACTTGCCTAACCCTACCTTTAAACTAATCTTAAATTCACAAGGAAGGCCAAGTCCCCACAGTAACGAGCACGCGCGCACACACACACACACACACACACACACACACACACACACACACACACATTGCTGGGTGAAAAGTAGCAAAGAGTACAAGTATTTAAAAGGTTGAATGTTTCCTGTTTTAATCCTAAACCAAACCTTTTAGATCTGACAGCTGTGGAATGTGAAGACAGATTGGAGATTTTTCTAGTCTGGATATCAAACTAGCTTTTCTGATTCAGAGAGATATTATATAATCTTACTGTCTCTCTGTACATTTTTAATGCTTCAAAGTCCAAATTCAATTTCAGATATTCTCTTTTTTCCTCGTCTCATATATATATGTATATATATATATATTTCTTTCATTCAGTGAAGACGGATGGAATTTATGGATGATCAAGCTGATGACAATGCGCATGTCATTGTGTACATTCGCAGGTTTAGCCGAGTTTTGCTTTCCCATTGTTTCCAAGCCGAGACAAAACAGACAACGTCCCATGTCGATTGCAGTCATTTGTCCCAGTAGTTGTATTCCCACTGCCATCGAAAGCTGAGGTGTGGTGAGTTTACGTGGGCTTTTTGGGCAGTGGGAAAGGGGCTTATGCAAGTGTTATCAGGGTTCAGTGGACTCTGGATAACCACATTTTTAAAAGCCTATAGACTATATCAAAACGTGAAATTTATTCATTCACTTTTATAGCTGTCACTCAAAGACATTATCCTGTGAGCAGCCAGCAGCCTCTCATTATGCAAAATCAAACAAGACAGTGGAATTGAGTTTGGTGTCCCAGAGTAACATAAGCAAATATAGCCTGACAACTCATATTGGAAGAGACTTAGGAGTCTGCCTATGCCTGGATATCAAGACAACAAAGACAATGGTTTGGGCAACTACAGGCATGAGTTATGTTGTCTGCAGAGGGTACAGAACAAACAACTTTCTAAGTCTTAAATCCACCAGATCTGAAGGAATATGAGAAAGTGATTTGGTGTGATCCTTAACGGAGATGTCCATCTGTGTGTATGGGTGTGTGTGTGTGAGAGAGAGAGAGCAAGATTGTTTTGTGTGTAAAGATTCTCAGATCCTCCTGCAGCAGAAGTCAGGAAGTCAGTTCTTGAAAAATGTAGCATCTGTTCTGCTTAGAAACAAAAGACACTTCAAAGGAAATGACTGTTTTAATCAGCTGGACAGTTATTTTTCAAGTTCTGACATAAGGCTATGCAATATATGGACCTAGATCATTCAAGCTACAGTGACAGATGACTCGTACTGTATTCTAAGGCTCTGCTGTTGTCAGACATGAATGTGGTGAGACAGTGCCCTCCCATGGAGCCAGTCTGCTCTGCTACTTCAGGTACAACACACTTGATCTGCTTTCTCTACTGTCCAGATACCAGCCTGGTGTAAGGATGAATCACAGCCAATTCTTTTAGACTATGAACTGTCCCAAAACGGTGAGAATTTAACATCTTCTTCAAAGGCCACTATCAATAGCAATATGGAAAACTAAGCTATAGAGGAAAAAGAGTATTGACAGTGTTTCATAAAGAACTTGATTTTGAGCCAATGAATGCTATAATGTATCTCTGCATCAATGTAACACTTGCCAAGGTCTTCATACTGTGCAGTAGATCATTTTAAAATATCCATAGCCATAAAATGTCACACCAGTAAGTGAATGATGACAGAGGAATTTTGAAACTATTGTACCATGAACAGCTTCATCCACTCACTCCCAGGACTCATAAATATTACTTTAAGTGCCTGAGCTAGGCTGAGCCATTTTTGTGAACATGCTAAGACAAAGAACCCAGATCTGTTACTGCCAGACTATAGGTTTTTTTTATTCTGATTCGCAGTGGCTCATGCATTTACAAAGCCATATTCCATACGACTATGATAGGCAGAAGGAGAAGTAGTTCCTACTGACTGTGTGTTATTTAGACTGTCCTGATGACAGCGTATTTATTTCTGTGTCCCCTGTTAAAGATGAAATATACATTTACCCCAAATTAGCTTACTTATTTTAGATATAGATCATTTAACATGGGAATCACTCCTAGAACAGGAAACTTTGGGATAAGAAGTATTTATTTCAGGATCGATCTGCACATCAATAGTTTACATTACTGCAGAAAAATGGCTTTTGTGAAAAATGGCCATCATTGTGTATGTGGTGCGCTATGCAGGCGCCGGTGTTGTGTGTGCAGGCGGAGTGGTTGAGTGTGGAGGTGTGTTAAATGTTGAAATATTTTGAACTTTGACCCCAGTTTTGCTGACCTTTGTTTGCTTGCCCAGTCACTGAATGAGCTAATGTGAAACTAGTTAGCCTACTTGTGCTTCTGTACAATAATATGAGATCAAATAAAGACAGACAAGTTGTGAATGCAGCGAGAGACTACCAAGATTGTTTAAAAGAAACAGTTTGCACCTCTAAAATGTAGTGATCTACTGCTAGCAACATTAGCATTGTACCTAAAAAAAAAAAAAAAAGCATTGTTTTGTACATTAAATTTAATGATGTACTGTAGCTATAAATGCTGTAGTTGCATTTAAAACTCTGAGTTTGCATGACATAACATCACTTTTACCTTTACTTTTCTGAGTTTAGCTATACTTTGGGAATGTTTGACTAAACTTAAATGAGAAAATAAGATGACATTTTTTAGTCAGGGATTTAAGAGCCTGGTAGACAATAGTGATGTCTGAAAAACCACTGAACCTCAGCTGAATTTGATAGATCTGTTTACTTTGCTCTGGTAATGTTACAACATTGAACCTACACATGCAGATTACCATTACCACCCTGCTACTACTGGTCTTGAAGGTGACAGTAGGCAAATTGAGCAGTTATTAAAAACATATTTATTATGGAGAAAACATCCTTTGATGATGTCTCAAGGTGAGAAGGAAATTAATTCTTAATGTGCCATGTTTTCCAGAAGTGACGGGCTCCTAATTATTTGATTTTAAGGACTCAACCTCATCATTCTCCCTCCAAAGTGATGTTGAATAAGTTTCAAGGACAGAATATTAAAAATGATATTTTTAGAGCAACAAGTGAAGCCTTGCATTTTGCAACCTGTATAGCCACTAAAGGCCCGATAGGCCCCCCCCCTTTTGGAAACATTTTGGTTTGTAGCTAATAGCTATCATGGTAATGAGGTGATTGTTTTAGAAAATATCATTTTAATCACAACAAAGAATGTTGACATGACAAACTTTAACGTGAGGTTCTTTTTAAAATCCAAATTTCATTGAATCCATTGTTTGTAGTTTTAACGGTTTGTGAAGTCTGTTCTTGAATTCTTCTGCTTCTGATGCAGTAGTTTGGGGTGAAATAGAAAAGTCACCAAAATGTAAAAATACACATTAGTTTTCTGCCTGTAGTTAAAAATGTCTGTGTTTTGGTAAGGAAGGGCTCATGTATCCTGTCAGAATCAATAGCTTGAAAAAGAATTATAAGATGCAAACTAGCTAACCGAAATAGGGACATTATAAAATATAGACTTGTTGACACACGTATCATGATATATATGCTGAGAGTGAAACTAGCGCATAGACTTCAGCTCAGTTTACAGATCTTGTGGATGAATATGGAGCCAACAGCTTGTGAGGTAATCAAAAAGCGGTGGATAGGAACAGTAATAATCTTTTGAATTAAAACACTTGAAAAAGGGTTAACCATCCACACTAGATAACTTCGTCTTTAGCGTCTTAATGCTGCTTGTTTCTCCCCTCAGTTTTGCATATCATTAACATGTTCCATCTCTCTTTAGGTCCACTTTCTAACTTCAGTGTTAAGTACTTGCTGCTTCTTGGACAGTCACCTGTGTTCAGAAAAGCTGCTGATGAACCAGAACAATGTGTGCAGAGACTGTTGCCTAAGGATTGTAGGCTCCACTGTGGCCCGTAAAGACCAGAGTAGCCAAGTAGCCAAAGTAATTAAGACAATCAAGATAGAGATGAGATGTGTTTTTGATTTAATAGAGATGTTCTCTCTCAATTCATTTATAAAATAGCAATTAGAAACCTTTTTCTTAAATTCAGATATTTACATATAAACAAGTAGCTGTGCAAAATTTACAAGATATTAGCAAGAAAGCATATTATTCATTTATACCAAATATTAAACCTAAGTATATACAGTAATAAAATTAGCCCATCAGCACTTTCATAAAATAACAAAAGGTATAAAGAGCTAAATTTGTATGTGCACTAAAATAAAAGTTATAAAGTGGATCTTATCTAGTTTTAGAAACCTTCCCTAAATGATAAATAGGAACGTAAAGTGCCTAACATCTGCATAGTAAATGTATTGGAATCTGAATAAGAAGTGAAATTTCTCTTTCAACCAATATGTCAGGAAGAGCTGAATTATCAACACCAGTGATTACATCATGCACAGCGCATGACACAAATAATCATTTCCAATCAGGCAAAGATAAACAAAGACAGCTAACAAAACAATAAAATGCACATCATACAACTCTGGACAAATGTTGGATAGATGAAGTTAAGATGAACAACACATTCAGATCCATATGGCTTAATCTGGTAAGAAGGCAACTCAGCAGATGACAAGACTTGTCAAGGTTATTCACTAAAAATCCCACAGGCATTAAAACTCAAAATATACTAAAATATAGTATAAATGTGCAATAAATTAAAAGCTCTGTCAAGAACTTAAAGCTGCATTAATTAAAATTTGGCACAAATTCAGATAAATCAAGTAAAAAGAAAAGTGTCCAGAAGTGTTTTTCTCCCTGCTGTGTCAACACCCCCTCACCTCCCCACCCCACGCTGCTATCATCAGGCCTTGTGTTTATTTCCTTCCTTCTGTGGCCGGTGTTGTTAAAATCTGCACCTCGCCTCTTCAACGCCCCCGCTGATCCGAGGTTATAAGATGCGTTGTCAGACCGGTATGGCTCATTTCAAACATGAAGTACTGTATGTAGGCTCCCTTTGCAGGTACAACCCTGGATGTTGTACCTATCCATGGCATGCTTTTCCTTGTTCTTTGACTTATCGACAATGTTACAGCGGTGAATTATCATCTTAGACATGATCTAAAGCTCAAAAAATGAGGTGTACATATGTTCTAGTATTTCTATGCAGAAGCTACTTGGTTTATACATGTCTCACAAACTCTTGGACGTGAGACTTTTTTCTAACAAAATTAAGTATTACGTGATATTTTGAATGGTCATAATCTCCAGGCAGTTGCACGTGCGCGTGAGGTTGCCTGACATCCACTGGTGCCATTGCAAAAGTGGAATTTTTTTGACTGCGCGTTGTTTTGTGGATATATGTGATGTTTCCAATACTCGGTGGGACTAATGTTTCTGTAAGGTTATAAAGAATTGTAAGGCTCGAGAAGTTACTGTGTCTGCATTATGCCAGTTAAAATATGGAGTTTCTCAATTACCTGCTTTGTTTAGAGCGTTACACCTCTCTTTTCATTGGTACATATACCGCTGTTTACCCATCTATGGAGGAGAAACTCAAATAAATTAATGCCGTCGCAGTTTGTGGTGCTGTCCACTTTCGACAACACCGGCAACAGAAATTGTGCACGTTCATGAACTATCCTCTCGTTTTTATGAAGAGGCTCTCTGGTTTTATCATTCTGAAAAAATTACAGACTATTTGGAGTGATGAGGAGTGCCAAGCTAATCTAGAGTAAACACTGAATGGCTGGAAATGAGCAAAATGAGCATGCCATGGGCACTTTAATATTAAAAGCATTCAAAGGACCAAAGTCTATGGGCTCTATATTCCATACAAATTGGTTTTGAAGCCGTTATTATGGCTGCGATACATGACTGCCGCAACTGTCTCCAGCTGTTGTGACCACATCGGACTTTTCATTTCAGAGACGGGGCAGGAGTGGCAGAGAGGGGTTACTGCTTGAGTTTGTTTTGAGTCTCACTTCACCCTTAACAGTCAAAAGTTAGAGGGAGAAGTTAGTTAATGCAGCTTTAAATAAACAGAGTGTTTACATTAACATGGTCAAACAGTAATTACCTTACTGTAGCAAAATCTGGTTGTTGTACCTCAATCTTGGGACCACTTCACAGAGAATTACTGCTACAACTCCAATGTCAGGGAAGTGACACTGACAAGGTTTTCACCTCTGAAGTGCTCTGTTCACTTTAAAGACATTTTTCATGTGTGTAGCATGAGTGAAGGTTGGTTGAGTGCAACTGGTCTCTGAAGAGCAAACCGAGCAGAGGTGGATTGAAATCAGGGCCAAGTTCCAATATTTGCTCTATCTCTGCAGTGAAAATACAAAAGGCCTGTGCTTGAAAAAGCTTTTAAAAGTTGACGTCTCTTCTGATAATCTTCTTCCCACAGACAGATGCCTCATCTTTCAGCAGTGGGTGATCAAAGAAAGTACCAGCAGAAAGGGTCTGAGCTGACGTCAGCTCTGTTTCCTTAATGCCACTGAGCGAGACTAGTCATTTTAAATGCAAGTGCTATTTGAGGAAGCCTTTATAGAGCAGGTGTGAGTGACTGGTCCCTCTTTCATTCTCCAGGCAGAACAACAGGTCCCTGAGGTTGACTCTGGTGATGCGCTGTCGCATAAACGGTCTGGAGCCGCTGGAGCCCCCGGCCTGGGAGGGGCCTGACGCTGAGCCCTTGAGAATGCAATAGAGCAAACACGAGAGATATTTAGGTTTTTATTGACCTCTTGTGAATATGAAAAAATTCAACATAAGCACAATTCATCTGTAGCAAATGGTTCCATATTCCTCACCTCTGCATTGGCACCTCTAACAGGAGAATCCATTTTCCGTTTCTTCCTCGGGCCAATTGCTGCCAGAGCAGTTAGGTTGGCTTCTCTCTGCCTGATCTGAGCCAGCTCCTGCTGCTGCATCTGGAATGCAATCAGTAATACGCATATTAGTCTCGCAGACAAACTCATCATAATGCTTCACAGAGAAAGCATCCATATAATCACTTATCGTAACAGATTCTTACCTCTTTGGCCTTCTGTTTCAGTCGGAGCTGCTCAGGGTCCTCTTGCCGTGACCGAGACTGCGGTAACGAGAGGACATTTTAATATTTCAGGATGGATATGTTCAAATTATTCAATGAATTGTTTTATTCATTTGCTCTGCCCTAGTTAGCATATTTGCTCTCTGACACCAGAGAAAATGTACACTAATGATGCTGACCCGAGACCTCGCTCGACTTCTTTATGCAGTTACGACAGGAAGAATCCTACGCACTGTCACTGATCCTGCAAGTCCTTGTTATCTCGTTACCTTGGCAGCCTTCAAGAGAATTTCTCTTTCCTGCTCTTCCTTCCTTTGCTTCTCCATCTGATCCAGCTGCTCGAAGAATTTCAACTGGGTTCTCACATCGCTGGCCTGTTCATACAACTCGTCCTCCTGAAGGTTGAATGAAGGAAGATGTCGCAAGCAAGGACGAAAAGATATATAAAGGTAAATTTAAACTGTGTTAAATAGCAGTGTGTCTTGCCAACTCTGAAATTACTGTAATGAATTATCACCTTGAAGGTTAGGTTCTTCTGCTGTGCCACGTGAGACATTTTTTCCAGCAGGTTTTGTAGTCGCTGCTGTGCAGCATGGGAAATGTAGCTGATCACCTCTGTTCCCAACTCGCTGACACCAAACTTCTTACCTGTCACAACAGGAGGAGTGTGGATGAAGATGTCAAGGGAGTGAGAAGGTGCCAGCCACCGAATGCAAGAACATGCTCTACATTTTTTCTCAAGTTTATGTATCTCACCGATCTCCAGCACTCGTTGAGTGAGTGAAGTGGTGGAAAGGAAGGTCTCATCTTTACAGGAATGAGTCACCATGCCAACAATCTCCGAGTTGGTTGCCATTATACGGGCGCTCTCCTCCGACAAGTTGACTCCCGCCATGGAGGCCACATCGTTGATATCATCATCATCCCTGGGGGAAATAAGTGTTGAGAGAAACACAAACACAGTAATTCCATGTACTCTCAATAGTAACCCTCAGCAGAGTTCATATATTAACGCAAACCACACAACTGCAAACTATCCCTAAAATTATTATACTGTAATTAGGATTTGAAAACTTTGGGCCCAGTTAGTGGTAGTATGGAAAATACACTTTTTGTTTATTTTGTAAGATAGCAGTTAAGCAGTATTTTAATCATTGATCATATAGGAGCTACCAGTAACCCTTTATTTAGAGGCCATTAACTATGTAGTAATATGAAGAAATTGCTAGTATATACATTAGCCAGGGAAAACAGGCAAAATTAGTTTATGAATGACCAGAAATGACTGGGAAATACTGCATAAACTTTAAAGTAGTTTGGCCAGTAATTCTGTTGTAATAATAGGCATGTGGCCACTGGCGGTACTGGTTGTTTCGTAGAAATGAACACTACAAATTTCATTGGTTATCTTTTACTTACTATTGTGTAAATTTTATGGTTAGTTGCAACATAATGAAATAAATAATATGCATTTTCACTTTAAATACTATCCAGTGACCCATTTCTATGAAATTTGTGCATATTTTCCAAATATTACATAATGACAAGTACTATGAAATATCACTGTAGTCACCTTTCTACTGCCTGTTAAATGGTTTATATGGTACAGTATGTAGTTTTCTACTATAGTATGCACTGCTGGTTTAGTGTATGAATGTGTCACAGACCTGAAGGTTCCCCCTCCTGTTTCTTTCAGCTTGTTCTTCTGAGCAGCAATGAGAGGGGCCTGACTGATTATTTGTATTCCTTTGGCCCCAGGAATCAACATCTGCTTCACTGCAGGAACTGATAGACAAATGGGGACAAACTCAAGTTCAGAGTTTTGCTGCTAACTGAGAAGAATGAAATGTAGTTGCACTTAAAATTGTCAGTATGTAGTTTAAAACATGCACTATGATATGATTTTTTTTAAGAATCATATTTGGCATCTTTGTATAAGCTGAGTATCATGCAATTACAGACAGTATCCACAAGGTGGCAGCGCTTCCATATTGTACATAGTAAATGGGTTAAACACCGCATAAACACTCATGTTTTTGTGTTTTCTGTGACTTTCTTTGGTGCATTTGTTTAGCAACCCACAACTTCCCAGGGCCGCTCTGGCGTACCAAGTAAAGAAAATAATGAAATACAACATTCAGAGCATTAGTACTGATTTTACATGAGCACAGACAAATGGTTAACTCCATAGTTTGCTCGCTGAAGAAATCAAAGTTTAAGTGACTTTTGGACACACACCTGTCTGCAGTTGTTTGACCAGCTGTGGCTGGCTCACAATGATGCGGTTGTGAGGTTGTCCTCTGAGTGTTACTGTGGGAGTCTGAGCTAGGGTCACCTGCGGCCTCACCATCACTCCTTGCTGCTGTGGCACAATCTGCGCACATTCAGAAAAATAGAATGTGAAACACAGAATAAAAGCACAGACAAAAATAGTCCAAAGTATAAGACGTAAAACCTGAAGTATAAACTTTTACAGTGTCCACTTATGTGTACATTTCAATTCAGAAACGGCTAAAAATTCCCAGTAGCAGCAAAATTACCAGTCCAGGTTTGCTGTGAGGTGTCTGAGTGAGGTTGATAACTGTGGTTTTGGTCACTGCAGTGCTGGTGGCAGAAGTGGCAGTGGTGGGGAGAGGAGGTCGCAGCACCACAGCGGTGAGGGCCTTGGAGGGTGCAGCAGCAGGCGGGGTGCTCTGCTGGATGAAGGCCTCTGAGTCTGGGGTCATCTCACGCAGCACTGGGAGACTTCTCTGCATGCAAAGGACAGACTGCATACTTAGTTTGATGAAGTCACTTAAAATTTGTTTCTACCTTTTTAAATAAAAACTATTGGACATCCCACTGGAAAAATGGTCCAGGAGCTATTTGTAATGACTACTTAGTATTTCCCAGTGTTAAATCACGAAATAGAGTGCACATAAATACATTTTTTATTTGTTTAGATTATGGTTAAACTGATTTCTTGATTTAATAATCAAAAACTAGATTAGTTCTTGTTGAGTCAGATAATGCATGTACTTCCACACTGTGCATGCAAATGGCACCATTTCCATTCATTTACAGCAGTCTTCATCTGATTTACAGTGATGACTCAGTCCAAATTCATGATTTAGCAATTAAGTGACATCTGCATGAACCGACAGCCATGACAATAACAAACTATTTCTATGTGGCAAACGCTCAACAATCACCGTCATGCACACGGTGGGTACATTTTAACCAGTGTCAGGGTTTCAACAAACACATAGTGTCGACCATTACATCTGCTTATCTGCCAGTGAGTCACTGATCTCACCTTCAGGAAAGGCACAAGGCACGGCTGCGGTGAGGAGTTGAGCTCTTGGTATAACCTACTGGTGAAATCTTCAGGCTCTATCTTTGCTTCCTGTTGTACAATAAACACAAAGGATCAGAACACAAAAAAAATATTCATTATGAAAACAGATTGAATGACAAGATTACTCCGACAGTCCAAAGACGCAGTTTAGGTTGACTCTAAATTGTCCATAGGAGTGAGTGTAGTTGGTTGTCCACATGTCAGCCCTGTTATAGACTGGCAGGGTGGACCCTGCCTCCCACCCAATGTCAGCTGGGATTGGCTGCGGCCCCATTCAGGATAAGCAGTATAGATAATGACAAGAACAGAGATGAGGGAGGACATGATGGAAAAAGACAGAAGAGGAGAGCAATGTACCAGCAGGCTCTTGACCAGCTCTTTGACCCTGGCCGTCGTCTCAGATGACTGCTTCCCACTGGATGCCAGCTTGATCAGCGTGGACAAAAAGTTTCTACATTTTTTCACATTCTCCAGTGTCTCCTGCAAGCACATACACAGAAATGGCTTTCTTTGTTAAATACATACATCATACCTGCTATAGACATGTGAAGCAGAACACAAAAATAACCTGAAACTAAGTATCTCTATTAGTCTGTTACTTTGATTTTGACCGATTAGCCAGACAAAAGCATTCAATGTTAGTACTTCTCTTACAGCTGAGACGGGTGTTGGAGTGACAGGGGTCGTCGTAGTGGCCCCAAGGGGCCCTGCCCTCTGTGTTACTGCTGTGGCTGCAGATCCAGGCTGCACTGTGGTGGGTGTTCCCAGCGGTTGTCCCGGGGTGGTGGCAGTTCCTCCCAGCATGATTGTGTTCTGTTGGAGTCAGTGAATAATGTGCAGTCATGAGATGAGATGCAGGAAAATGACAAGATCACAGTAACAGCTTTGACATGTCACAGTTTTCCAGGAGCTTAGGACATAATACTATTTTGTTTTCCAGATTTTATTTCTCCAAGAAAGAGCTACTACATACAGTGTTTGCTGTAACAGGGATCTGAACACTACCTATACAACACACACACACACTCGGGTGCCTCACAGTTCTCAGTTTCCAGTCCTAAATTACAACAGACCTTTCTTTTAAAATATTATGTACAACACATATGATGAAAACTAATTAGGTTTAGTAAAGTAATATTAGCCTTTAAGGGGACATGCATGGTAAGACTGATCAACAGAACCAGCAGGGTACTCAAAGTGAGGTAGCAAAAAAGCCAGCCAGAAAAGATGAGGAAATGAACCATGCTGGCCTTGATGCAAAAACCCAACCTTTCATTGCAGCTATCTGGCAAAACAAGTTGATCATACAATATATGAAACGGGTTCTGTGCCTGTTTTAATCAGAGTAATTAGTCCTGGCTGGTCCGGGAGAGATGCATTTAGCCCTACTTTAGGCATAGGAGTCAAAGTCTCATGTTAGCTTTCTCATTCTAGGAGGTTATTTATCCAGGATGTAGGAGAGCTGCGAAGCTGTTCCCAGAAAGTGGACAGTGATAGGACCAACATGTGCACATTCCTCAGGGATTGGAAATATAAAGAACAATTTGTTCTTCTGACTGGTTTTATTGGTGTCCTGGATTATCACATTTTTTTCGGTGCATACTGTTGGCAACCTTAACCGAAGCAAATGGCTTCTGAGCAATGCCAGACCACAGTGAGTAAAGCAGTGTTTCTGGGCTAACTGTGTGAACATTAAAAAACAAAAAGGTATTTTAATGAAACATTAAGGAAAATGGGAAACAGCACGACTGGGTTTTTTTTCCCCACAGCCAAGGAGACTGCACTTTGTCTAGAGTGCTCTGGGTGACAATTACGATGATGACACCACTAACGTCATCTGTCTCTCTGAGTCATAGGAAGTGCAGAACTAGCTGGTTTCAGAAGTGGCACGTATAAATTCTGAATGACAAGCAGAAATCTCATCTATCTGCAACCACAAAAAAACTCTTTTCAGACATGTGAAACAATTTTTATATTTGAGGCCAAGTATAAAATGTAATATGCAGCTAGTTGAATATATGGACCATACAAAGCAAGATGTTTGCATTAACTTTATCACCTCATAAGCAGAGGTTACATTAACCGCATATTTTCAGTCACTGGCAGAAATTGTTTTAATAATAATGGAAAAATCTGAAAGGCCGTTTGTTATTTTGACAGATGAGAAGACGGAGGGTGATCTAAACTAACTGAAAGTTAGGCTATTAAAGAGCATAATTATTCCTGTGGCATCGATAAACAAGGTGAAAAAAGAGGAACTGATACAGTGGATGAAGCACAACTGAGAGCACCTTGCTATCTGGGCGCTGACAGCATGCTGAAGAGCCATAGACTGGAGACCACAGAGCGTATCTGTGACCACTACAGGTGGCAGAGGAGTGCAGCTGTGCCACCACATGCAGCAGATTCCTCGTGGTGGGGAAAATCCCACGTTCAGAGCAACTTCTAATCACTTCCCAAGAAAAATGTTCCCCGACTTCAAACCTTTGGCTAAAGTAGAGCTGGCAAGTCCGGTGCGGCAGCAGAGTGCAGGTTCGGCTTTCGGATCAAAATTATAAGTGCTGTGATAAAACCTAGTGACAATCACCTCTACAGCAGGCCAGCTGAGTCCAGTTCAGTTAGCTGAACGTCTTGTAAATGGGTTGATCTATATTTTAATGGCATCTGTCTAATTTTGTAAAATCAGTTTTCATATTTGCTTGTTAACACACAATGGCCACAGTGTTTTTAGTGGCTTCTGTTGTCACTGGTGGTATTGATCTGGAACATAGCTGCACATTAACTTGTTCTGTATATTAATTATTAAAAATGAAATGAAAATCAAATCCCATTAAATATGTCTTATAAAAAGTTCAAATTAAACTGACAGGTAATATTAAATTATGACAATGAGAAAGTCTAGCGTGACCTCTGCTCATACGTGTTCAGCACTGGCAGACCCTTTGTGATGTAATGGAACTATGTAATTCACTCAAAATCAGTTGCCATTCTTTGTGGTGAATGACACACACTCAGTTGGCATCTGGTGCTTGATAACTTTATACACTGCACAGAGAATGATGTACCCAAAGGGGATGTGTGGAGGAGTTACCTGCAGTACAGGAGGCCTCTGCAGCACAGTGGTGGCCGTCACAGTACTTTGGACTGTAGAGCCCTGTTTGATAATGGTGGTGGGGGTAACCGGACGAGCCAGCAGCGATGCGCCTGGAGTCTGAGGAACAGCAGAGGACATGAAAAAACAAACAAAATTTGCACACTTTGGGAACAGCAGAGGACATGAAAAAACAAAATTTGCACACTTTGTTGTATATTTAGGTGGATAAGAGATTTCAGTTTTTGACAACACAGTAAAGCAGTCAGAGTACTGAATTCTTCATGAAGCCACTGCATGGTGCCTTTAATGCCCAAACAATGAAGGAAAAAGGCAGTTCTCCTTTTATCCCCACTAACTTCTCCATTCTGGGGATTTCTTTTGTTTTCTTCACTCATTTTAAAGTTTGATGCAAAACTCACAAAGTCAACTCTGAGAATGGGTTTGTTGGTCATTTACCATGCAAGTGAAACCTCTAAGTCACATGTAATTAAAGTAGGTATTTGTGTTTACAGGTGTACACTGTCATTGTATTGGGATGCCTAAACAATGTATTGCTCCATATCAGTACTGTCCCAGTATTATGGATGCACCCATCCCACTTCTCTGCTGATACCTAAACTCAGGGTTTCAGCTCATATGATTACTGCATACTTCACATCGTGGAACTGATAGGGATCATCCAACAGTGACAAAGAAAACGTATTTCAAGTGCATCAGTTCATCTGGTCAATACCCGATCTGGTAAATAAAGTCATGTAAATAGTGAGTCAGTATATCCGATCTGTGCCTGTGTGTCTAGCAGTCCTGGTACCTGTAGAGAAGTAATCTGGACGGGTGGAGTGCTGGTGGGGGCTGCAGGTCGTGGTGTCATGGCGCTCTGGGACTGTGACTGAGCCTGTATCTGAGCTAAGGTCTGCTGGTGAATCATCAACAGTTGCCCAGTCTCACTTCGAACCAAGACCATGCCTGCAAGAGGCAAACGTCAGGGGATTAATACGTCTAAGGTCATGGCTTTTCTCTCCTGGTTGGTTTCACCAATATACTGTGCATGGAGTTGTGTGCGCTACTTATCTGTAGGTAACAATGGCTGTTATTTCAGTCTATGTATGGAAATTATCAGTTGGCCAGCAACTGGTCAGAACAAAATGAGCAACAAGCATGGATGGATATATAATGCAAATTTTTTTAAAGCCAAGCATTCTCATCTTGGTAAAGCTTTTTCCCCTCTTTCCACCAATACTTTATTGAATGCTGTGGCTTTTTTGTTTTCATTAGGTTCATTCTGTCCTTGTAAATCACTGATTACAACCCAGTATTCTTATGTTCTTCCTTTATATATACTGTATATGGTTCTTATTATTAACATAGGCCAGTGCATTGCTGTGCACTGGAGCCTGGTGTTATATACTCCCCATCCAAAAGGTAGTACCAATTTACAGAGACTAGACAGAAGAATTAAGTAGCAAATCTAAAATTTGGTGTGCTCAGTTGTAGATGGATGTTGTTGTTAAATCCTCATTTTGTTGTAACTTATTATGCTCTGACAAGTCGCTCTCTGGCTGATGTAGCTCTAAACACTGGCCTCCCAACCGGAGCTAATTTACTGTACATGTAATGTTGCTTCTGCACTTGAGCAGTTCATACTGTCTTCTGGCAGAGAACGTCTGAATGAGCTCTTTAGTAAACTGGGGGTAAAGTCTAAATATGTCAGTGAAAACACTGAAGTAGTCATAGTAGACATAGTCAGAGGCAAACAGTGTAATCATCTGCCTTTACAGACTGTGTGAAACACACATGCACAGGATAGCTACTTAGGGATGCACAGTAAACAGTTGTGGGTATGAAAACAGTTGTCTGCTGTCTGTGACAAGACAAAGTAATAATCGCAACAAAATGTTAGTTTGATACACTACACGAGGAATACACTGTGTGTTAGTTGGCTGCCCTTTAGGCTTTCAGTAACCTGATCCGTGGCTTGGGGCCCAAAAGACAATCAGTGCTGTATCCTAGCTGTTCCCACAAGAAAAGCTAAGACGTGTACAAATTAAACAAAGGTGCATTTGTATTTGATAGCAGCCCGTTTCTGACAAAGTGATTGCAAGAGGCAACACTGTTTCACAACTAACTTGTTAAAGAAAATGTCCAGGTGCTATTGAACTGTAAACTCTATAAGTTACCTGCAGGGAGCTGAATGTTTTGGATATTTGGGGCGTTTGGCTGGGACTGAGTAGGTCGAGGGGCCAACACCTGTTGAGCAATAGGTCGTATTCCACCAGGAGGAGTGGCAGCCAGTGCTGGTACTGAAGTCCTCGAGTTCTGCAAAACAGTCGGGCTCCTTATCGTCGCTGTTGTCCCTGTCGAAGCGGTGGAAGCCACGACTTGTGCACCGGACTGCACTGTAGTTTTTGTGGAGTCGAGTTTGTTGATAAGTGAGCCAGTCGTGCAGATAACATTGACGGCTGGTGATGTTAAGACTGTGGTCGGGATGCCTCCGCTTTGCGAGGTGCTAACGGGAGTTTGCATAGGTGGCCTCACAAGTGTGACTGTGGGTACACTTTTCACCGAGGGCTGGCAGGAAATCACAGTAGAAGTCACAGTATTTTGCGCATTCGTCGCAGAAGTTCGGATGATAGTACTGGATGTTGTAGACAGAACCGCTGCACTGCCTTTACTCACAGAAACAGGTCCGTTGTTGATAAGTGTGACAGCGGATTGTGAGTTGTTGCCGCTGCTGTCAACAGACGCGACTCCGGGGATGTGACAGTTCATCACCACGGCGCTTCCATTCAAAGTTTGAACACCAGTCGTTCCAGGCGTCCCAACACCAGAAGTTGCATCTACGTCCCCCGGTGTGGACTGGCTCTGAGCGACTGTCATGCTCGGTCCCGCCGTCGATGGGGTCCCGGCTGCTTCATCCATACTTGAATTGTGGAACCCCGTACTGTTAATGACACCTCCTTGAACTCCCGTTCCTACAGCACCGGAAACACATGAAAAACAAGGGGGTGTCGAGCAACTCCGATTCGTATTAGTTTCGGGACATATAAAAGTCACGTCAACTTAGCTACACTGAGTTGAACAACGTGACAAAAATTGGCTAATGTTAGCTAACCGGAGTGGGCAGCTATCTTACCTGCTTTAGCAAGATCTTGTTGTGAAAGTCCCATTTTTCTACTCTGAACATTGGAATTACTACGTGCTGCTAAGTTGCCGACGTGATTTGCTGCAGACTGGATCCCGATTGTTGTGTTTACGTGACCTGCTGCTGTTAGCTCAGACTCCAGAGATCCGACTAGATCACTAACTACTTTTTCGTCTACCTCTGTGCTGAAGAAAACATCATCCAACAAATCGGAGCCCGCCGCCATCTTTGTCTAGCTACGCTCGATCGTGGAACGCATGCGCCGATTGGATGTACCAACTGTGACGTGGCTTCATCAGGTTCTGTGATTGGTTCCTTGTAGAAAATAAAGGTTGGAACAAATGGTTGCGAGCTTCAGTTTAGTGCTAAATCCGTAGTACACCTACGGAGCAGAACAGTAATACCACCGAGCGCGCTCCCCATGCTGGGACTTTATCACATTGGGGGAACTCTCATGGAGAGTTTCAGTTTGTGTCTTTGAAGATTTATCAACAATATCGAAGCATTTTGTACCCATTCGAGTTTACGGTAGACGAATCAAAATGGCTGCGTTGTTGCTATTTCACCACGGGACCCACAGCAGCTGCCTGAGCGCTCTTAGAGAGACATCAATGATGTTTGGTTATCTGGATGTCAAACTCTAAAGAGCACAGGTTAACAGTTGACAGTTTATACGTGGTTGTGCAACATGCTCAGGCTTTTTCACGCTACAGGGGTACATATATACGTGGAAACCTCTTATGTTATCAAAATAAATGTATATCAGAACAAAATATCAACAATAACACACTGTCCGGTTACCACAACTGTAAGTTAATATCCAACATAAGTCAAATGACAAATTAAGCAGTTATATGGACTGTCAATCAATTAGGGGCTGCCTCATTGCCAGGTGCGTTTAAGCCAATCAGTGGGCGTGATTTTAAGTCACCTGTGGGCGCCTATAAATGGTTTCCGGTCAGAGAAGTGCTTGAATGCTGGCACATGATGCGAGTTCTTATAGATTTTTCTATGCAACTGGCTGCTATAGTCTCTAGCTATGAGTTCTGCAAAGCCATACATTGGCTGTAAAATAGGATTAATTTCAAAAGCACAAAATCGTTATGAGGGTATATTGTATACAATTGATAAACTGAACTCAACAGTAGTACTAGCAAAAGGTGAGTGCTGTAAGCATGTGCTTTTCAGTGTGTCAAGAAATAAGCTGCTTTTTTTGCTGAGTTTTTGTAAGATTGCAGCATTGAAACATGAATGTCATTATCTTTAATAAACTTTTTTTTCTAGTCAGGTGTCTTGGAACAGAGGGACGCCCCACTGACAGACCAACACACCCCAAAGATGATGTCTATGAGTACATCACTTTCCGGGGAAGTGACATAAAGGACATCACGTTGTGTGAGCCTCCAAGATCTCACCATGGCCTACCCCCGGATCCTGCCATAATAATGGTACAGCATATCAGAAGTGCATAACTCAAAGCTCACAGCTAGAGAATGTGCAAGCTCTCTAAAAAAAAAAAAATCATAAATTTCTTCAAGTATATGAAAACCCAGATAATGTGAGTTAAACTGTTTAAACATCAAATTTCAGTCATCCAGTTGCTGCCCTTCAAGTGTCTACTCAAGTCTTCAACCACTTAGTCCTTTAAAGACGTCCCCCTACAACCAGCTTGCTGCCAGCTCTCTGCTTAATCAGCAATGTAATGCAACTCTTGGCCTTGGTAAGTCAATAAGCACAAATGTATTCCTTGTAAACTGACCATAAATCCACAACCTTAGTTTAACCAATTTACCTTTAAGTAGATAGTTTACATGTTTGTGTTCTTTATGCAGGGCCTTTACTTCCAGGCTTGCATGCCAGAAGGGGCCCCATGGTGGAAAAGGCTGTTCAAACCCTCAGTGTGGACAGGTCTATGCAGAGAAGAGATTTGACTCCATTCCAGGAGCAGCAGCAGCAGTGGGAGAGGAAGAGGGCCCCCCAGAGGGCCAGAGGAGAGGGTTCCCAGACCGGATGCGGCAGTGGAACCACCCGTAAGCATGTAGAACTGCAAAGATGAGACAAAATAAGATACTGTGTTCATTGACCTAATAAGTGAAAGAACTTGGATGGTTTAAAAGTTTTGAGCCATTTTATGTGGACTTAAATGTCTGTGTGTGCAATTGTAAAGAATATTTTCTTTTCAAATTTAAGTGAAGTCAGGTCCAGGTGTGTCCAGTGTTCAACAGGAAACCCGGCAGCAGAATGATGAAATCAGGCCACCACTCGGAAGAAGACAAGGTTAACAAACATTTTTGTAAAAGCGTGAAAATTATCTTGTCACACATAACGGAAGAAATTCCAATTAATATCCAACATGCTTTTTTAAATAATTGATCCTAGGACCTCGGAGGCGCAGGAACCGTCGTAGAGGCCAGTTCATGCTGGCTACTGCTCCATCTGCCACCCTTAAGTTTGACACAGACTTTGATTTTGATTCCTCAAATGCACAGTTCATTAAGGAAGAGCTGGAGAGGGAAGGGCAGGACAGAATGAATGTGAAAGGTTGGTTCATCATATCAAATGATCAGACCATATTCATCTTTGGCTCTATTGATGCTAAAATCATAATGTCTCACTAAGCCATACTGTGACATCCTACAGCATGCATTTATTAATACAGCGCTGCAAATAATCGCTAAATCCCTTAAACTGTGGTTGGTGGCTTAGCAGCATCAGCAAGGTTGATTCTGGCACCAGGATTTGGTCAACATAGAGGCAGTGTTTCACAGCACTTTTCATAATTGTTCCTTTCCATATACGTGCAAAGATTTGTTTCCATTTTGGCACAGGTGCTTGTAACTTAAACAGAAACTAGTTTGAATTTAGAAGTGTCAGAATGAGACTCCAGATACAAATGTATGCTGTTACTCAGTATGCATTATCAAGTGTGGGGTTTCAGTTAAATCACTGAGTTAGCCATTTAAGACCCATTCACCTCACTTGGTCTTAGCATATTCCTCCAGGGCATTTGTGTTTTATTCTGCAGATGGAACTCAAAAAGCCAAAGAAAAAGAGGAATTGCAATCAACCACAAAAGAAGATTTTGGACCAAAATTCTACTACAACAAAGCAAAGTCTTTCTTTGACAACATTTCATCTGATAATAATTTCAGGTAAATGAATAACTCTTCCTCCATATTTGAAGGCTTGTTTCTCCTGTATGTAGAATTAGTATTATGCTTCCTTTTTATCTTTATGCAGATGATCTTCAAATTTATTGTTCTTTTAATGATTCAGAGTTTCACCTATTAGCGATATTATTAGAGTGCTTGTCGTCCATTAAGATCTGGCTCAACAATAATTATCTTTGCATAAATTCTAACAAGACTGACACTTATTGTGGCACCTGATAATACTAAGATTGCCGGAATTAAACAACACCTTGGTTTGTTGGGCTCTTCTGTCCAGTTGCGCCTTCGAAGCCTTGGTGTTGTGTTGGACCAGGCAATGTCCTTTGACTGTCATATAAGACAGTTAGTCAGGAATTGTTTCTTTCATTTGAGAAATATATCTAAATGAAGGGAGATTTTATCTAAGGGAGATCTTGAGATAATTATTCATGCTTTTGTTTCTTCACACATTGATTATTGTAATTCTCTTTTTACCTGTTGTAATAAGTCCATTTTAAATCGTCTTCAGATTGTCCAGAATGCAGCTGCGAGGCTCCTGACAGGAACCTCTAGAACAGCTCATATCACTCCAGTCTTGTATTCGCTCCATTGGTTACCAGTCAAAGCTAGAATCGATTTTAAAATCTTAGTGCTGACATTTAGAGCACTATATGGGCAGGTGCCTCAGTACATTATCGATCTGCTGACCCCATACTCCCCCAAACGTACTCTTCCTTCTGTAAACCAACCTCTTTTGGTGGTCCCCAAAACTCGTTTTAAATCTCGGGGGGGACCTGTCTTTTCAGGTCGTAACTCCAAGTCTGTGGAATGCCCTACCCTTGACTCTACGTATGACTGATTCTATTGATGATTTTAAAAAAACAGCTGAAGTCACATTTATTTAGACGGTTTTTTAATTGATTGGGTTTATTCATTTTATAAATTGTGTTGTGCTATGTGAGTACTTTTAGGCTTATGTATATTATTTATTTCTTTTTATCTTTTGACTTTGTGAAGCACTTTGTGACCTTGTCTGTGAAAGGTGCTATATAAACAAAATTTACTTACTTATGTCATACACCGGTTTCAGACTAACGTGGGCAGATGAGCGAAAACGCAATCTTGAGACTTTTGGGGTCACTGGACGGTTTCTGAGGGGACAGGGCTTCAGGGGCAGATATGCTGGACGAAGAGGACGAGGTGCTGCTCAAACTATACCTTCTTACAGAACCAGGCGTGGGCAGCTGTAATTAAAAAGCCCCCCCCCCCCACCTCCAACAATTCTTCTTTATGTATCACAAATAGTTGTCATCATGATTAGCAAACACAGCTCTGTCTGCACTGTATAAGGATCTTTTTGTTTGCTTTTTCCCTGAGGCAGTTATCCTGCACCTGGATTGTCTGAATTTTATTTGGCCCAATTCTGAATATGAACATGTGGCCCACTGTATGTGACAGGTTTTTTTTGTTTGTTTTGTTTTTTTTTTATCCTACAGAATATTTGCATGTTTTTCTATTAAATTGGAAGTTTAATTTTTGTTTTTTGCTACTTGAGGAATTGCTCTCCTGAATATATTGGTTCATGTTTAGAAGTATCTGCCTTTGTCTTTTGGGAGTACTTATTAAAATTTGTACATGGACACATTTGTGTTAACTGTAAATATCAACTTAAATGTTTAAATACATTTTAAGTTACTCGGTGCTTGCTTCTTACAGTGAAGCAACAAGTGAAAATGTAAATAAACGTGAAATTACTTGTGCACTTCTCTTCATGTTCTCTGAGGATGCATCACATATTTTCGTTAGTCTGTGACATGTGCAGATGTGATCATAATGCATGTAAACCCTGGGTTCGAGCATCTAGCTGTCACTCGGCACAGCTTCCGTGTTTATCAGCCTAACAGTTGCCTGTGTTTTCAACACACTGCAAACGAAGTCAAATTATGTGAACAACAAATGCTGGATATGACGCTTGATATGAGAGCTTTGCAGGCGGCCATGACTTGGAGGAGCCTAGGATGCTCGACGGAGCTCAGGTGTATGGTAGTATTGTTACAAACAGCGTGTAGCCTACGACGTGGACCGATTGGCTTTCATGAATCAAACGATACGCCGTCTACAGCGATGGTGAAGTGGTAGGCTACTCATGCCCGGGCTGTACCAAACGCCGAGGGAGAGGGATTTTCCCCCCATCGCAGAACAGTTTTTCAGCGTGTCACTGTTGGAACGCAGACCATAAATAATACTTCTAGAAAAATCTCATGTTTAACTAGTTCAAGAGAAATCCAGTTTCTTCTCTGTCTCCTTTCTGGCCGACAGAGAGCTGGCATTGTCGGTACCCCTATTTTCTGCTAATGGAGAAACTATGTAACCAAATAGAGGGCAGCGCTCAAGATAATAAATATTGGAATGAAAGAAGCGCTTTATTCCCCATATGACAAAATGTCGGTGGCATTTTCATCGGCGCGCCCCAGGAGTAAAGGGGAGGTAACACAGCAAACTATTCAAAAGGTAAAAATCTTGATGCAGAGCTGCGTTTGGGATTAAAACGTTGCAGTGTGGATGGGAGTGTGCGGTCCGCCGCTAGTGCGGGGATAAGTACAGCCTGTGGTGACTATCAGAAGGAATGGCAATCGGGCTTGCGACGTTACAGTCAGCTGAAGGTCCGGACTAAACAAAGCCATGACGGTGATGTAGGCGACCGCTTCACGGGGTCAACACCAGTTGTGTCTCAGCCTGCGTGTATTGCCGTTTTTCTCGGTGCTTTTCCCCGACGAATCATAAATATTTTGTATGTGAAATAGCAGCTTTGACTTGTTTCTATGAATTTTAAAGCTGAGTTGTATTCGTTATATACCTGTTCCTTGGTAGACAGCGTCTCCTTAAGTTTATTTGGTTATTATGGATAGCCGCTTTGTTTATATTCTGTGTAGAAAGGTGGGGTGGTGTAGGATGGAGACACAGCCACTGAGCCACACAGGACAACCCTGAGCCCGTTTCTCTTGCTCCTCACACTGCTGCTGCTTTCATCCGTGACTGAACAGTTTTATACGGATTGTTTCTGGTGAAAACGCACTACACGTCTCTAAACAGTTCTTTTAAACAATGTCCTAAATAAAGATAAGAAGCTGCTGCTTCATTTGCATTCGTTTTGAAATAAAAGAAACAAAATGACCCAGAACATGTTTCCAGGTTGACTGACGTTCTGAGAATCCAGGACAACATCCTTCTCATGTCTTAATAGGACATTTCTGTGTAGGTTATAACGTAACATTCACTTTAATCTGAGTGAACTGAAGTTTTGTTGTCTCCCTAAGATGCTGGATGAAAATCATCATTTAATACAATGTATAATGGATTACCAAAGCAAAGGCAAAACAGCTGAATGCACACAGTAAGTGTTCTTTTATTCTTCCTACCACTTCCTTTTAAAGTGTGTATTAAAACAAACACGATTAAGGAAATCTGTTTCATTTTGACAGGTATCAGCAGATCCTGCACAGAAATCTTGTTTACTTGGCTACAATAGCAGATTCGAATCAGAATATGCAGTCACTACTACCTGCGGTGAGTCCTTCATGTGGTTTCATGCAAATGTGAAGCCTCCTGCCACCTAGAGGTTGGGTAACCTCTCCCCTAATTTTACTAAATCCTTTCTGAGATGTTCTAGGGTACTAAAGCAAGATTCTTACATATGGCATAAAAGTGGACAATTCAGTTGAAACTGAATTAATATGAACTACAGGTTTGAAAGACAAAAATTAATGAAGACCAGCTAATATTGATGCATATATACTGTGGAGAAAAAAAACTTTGTGAACACATGGTCATTCACTTATGACTGGCAAAGCAGGCAGCTAACATGCATCTCAACCTTTAGCCTCCCACTTCCAATATGTCGCTGGGTCCTGGAGGGATGAGCCAGAGTGGAGGACATGGTCTGAGCAACCTCAACGACAACATGGCACCAGGACTGACCCCCACCTCAATGATGCAGAGCCAAATGAGCAATGGTAAGAGTTCACCTCAAATGTGCAGTAGCAGATAAATGATGCAGAGCCAAATGAGCAATGGTGAGAGTTCACCTCAAATGTGCATTTACAGTAGCAGATGAACTCTGGTCCATGTGAACATTCTTTTCCACACGAACCCAGATTTTGTGTGCCAACATACAGTTCCATCTGTATTGTCCTCCCTCCTCTGTCTTGCTTGCTTGATCCTGACTTTGCTGCACATTTGTCTGCACATACAATACCATGTCGCATCTGTCACGGTGGCTCTACTCGTTTTCTGTCTTATCGCCTGTGGTCTTATCTTCAGCTAATAGTCTGATGGATTTGATGGCAACTATTGCAGCTTTTTCTTTTTTTCTGCTTCTGATCCATTTTTGCACATATCATTAACACACATTACTCTCCCCTTATATAACCACACAAGCTTCCTGTAAAGATGAACTGAATGTGGGTCATGTTTAATATGGTATGGGACCACATGAGAATGTGTACTGGCTGCTCTGACTATGCGTGTGTGTCGTCAGGCCCCAGCCATGCCCCCATGCAGCAGCAGTCTGGTCAGGTGCAGTCGGCTATTCCCTCCACATCCCTCAGCCTTCCAGCCGGCAGCTACGGTAGCTCGGCCTCAGCCTCTGGCTACAGTCATGCTGCACCCTCCTCCCAGGGTCCTGTGCCTGGCTATGGCTCTTCCTCTTCTTCTTCCTCCACATCCTCATCCTCCTCTTCCTCTTCCCGCAGCAACCTCAACATGCAGTCCAACCAAGGTGAGCCAGATATAGAGGAAACCAATAATCAGAGATCTGTCCATTTTATAGAAAAAAAATTCCAGGCTTATGAACCAAGAACTCCAAAACCTTTTCTTTCTATAAACCACACTCTTGAAATGCAAGAAGCCTAATTTGTTATTTATTTTGATATTTGGGTATGATGCAAGATCTGGCAGTAAAATAAGAGTGAAAGGGAGTGATGAAAGTAAGGTCTTTCAAATGTTCAGTGTATAGTGGAAACTATATATGTTAAACAGTATCTTCGAATGTGTTCATGACAAATACCCCCCTGATCTTACTTTAAACATTTGCTTACATCAGGGGTGGCCAGTCCCGGTGGTGAGGGCAGGTGCTGTGCTTGTTTTCCAACTATCCCTGCCCTACCCACCACTGATTACCTGGGTCAATCAGAAGACAGGGATAGTTGGAAAACAA
>NW_018127986.1:870680-871282 GCF_001952655.1 Monopterus albus | reverse complement strand
CATGCATATCTGCATCCATCAATCTGTAAACTTCCCCCTAGTCCAGTATCATCACCAAAACAACCACACACATTCAGTTCATCCGTGAGGTGCCCTGCTTTCCCCCTTGTTCCTTTTGCTCCAGGCTTTACCTCTCCTAATCTTTGACCCCTGACACTGAGATGCTGCCCTCCTCTCCCTGGATGTCCATGTGTATTTACTGTACCTATGCTTATGTACTTGCTTTGTTTGCATTTATACTTTAGAGCAGCATCTTGAAAGCATCTCTTCAAAAGGATTGTTTTTTTTCTAAGAGAGACCTTTTGGTTTCCCCCGTGCCCTGGTTGCCATGGACTTCCTTCTACATTTGTTTGTCAGTTTAATGATGTACATTTCTTCCAGTCTCAGTCCTGAGATTGCTGTGTGTGCTGCTGAAGGCTGATATGTGCATAAAGTGTGTCTGTGTATATTAATGTTTGAGATCTCTCCCCAATAATCTCACCTCCTTCCCAGTCTCCATGATGCACCAACAATCTGCCACTCCACACTACTCCTCAGCCCAGGCTGGGAGCCAACACTATCAGGGACAGCAGGCCATGGGCATGATGGGCCAGGGCAGTCAA
>NW_018127986.1:858155-870615 GCF_001952655.1 Monopterus albus | reverse complement strand
CTCCATGCTTCTTTGGTTTGGCAGTGGGCTCAGTGAGTTTGTTTGTGATGTACATAGGTGAAAGTGTGGGTGTGGAACCATTGGACTGAAATGGTCATCAGGTTTCCAAGTTTTCCAAGTGCGACTCTGGATGCCAATCTCTTAAGTTTCCAGATTGTTAAACATGCTGTGTTTACTGCGGAGGCTCCTGCTATGTATTTTCATGGCATCATTCTATTAATCACAGATCATAAAGGAGGAGTAATATTAAAAGTTTGTAAATTAGTTGCATTTCTGTAGCTTTAAGAAGCAGACTGGTGATATATCACTCAATTCACATTAAGTTTCCATCTCTTGTGCTTTGTCAGCATGTGCCTAATAATATCTGTCCTGTTATGTTGTTTGAAAGGTGCAGACCAGAAATAGTAACTCAGATACATAAAAGGATGAGATACTACAGTATTTCCAGGGTAACAGCCCGTCCTGGTACACCTATTATCCTTGCATGACTAGGTGAAGTTTTTCCAGATAGTACTCTTTATGAAATTGTTGTGTCCATAGTTAAGCTGGGTGACCTACTCACCAGCCTTTCCCTGATTGGTCATGGGGCTGTAGTTATGACTCTTCTATCAACTGTGACAATTAGTCATGCTGGGAGTGATAAGATATGTTGCTATTAGATTGTTTGCTGTTGTTGCAGAAGGTGAAACGAAAATGTTTTAATGCTATGGATGTTTTTGCTGTATTTGAAAACTTTTGGGTCTATCATGGGTTGAATGGAAGATTAGGCTGTGCATGGTTCTTTGATGCATCTTGCAGATAGTTTTTGTTCTGTTGGTTATTTTAGTTTTTCAGATAGCATTTAAAGGGAAAGGGAATGAGTGGAATCTGGAGTTTCTGCACACCAACACTAAGCAGAGAGCACATTCTCACAGACAACTGGCTTTAATCCTCACTTTTTCCTCAAAATTACATCTCGTATAAGTGGCCAATTGGTCCAACCAACTGTTTAACCAATCATGGTATCGCCTGTCTTGCAGGATCTGCACAGCAGTACATGGGACAAGACGAGTTCTACGGAGAGCAGTATGGACACACTCAGAGCTCCAGCGAGCCCATAAACCAACAATATTACCCTGATGGTAATCATGCACATCCATAAACTTTGTACACAGCTCTCAGACACACAAACCCACCTTATAAGTCATGGCATTTCTTGTTAGCACTATTCCACAGGTCTGAACCATTGTTACTACAGTGTTGAAGCTTCAGCTTGTCCTCCCAGTCAGTGTCTTTTTCCCGTATTGTGGGTGATAAAAATTGTTGAGAAAAAATGTAAAAGACAGACAGTGATCTCGGTTCTGTTTCGTCTTAGTGCGTCTGTGTCCATACTGTCCCCTTTGGTGTGCTGAAATTTCAGATTTCAGAGAGCGCTGTAGCAGTGTGTGGAGGAGAGAACTTCCTCCAGGGCGTTTCTTTGTGCTTTGTGCACGTTGAATTGAGAAGCCTTGAAGTGCTTTTTTCTTGCACTTTTATTTTGAAATTTGCAGCTTCAAACTGTGAATAATAATTTCTGTTCTCTATGTACAGTAAGTGGATTTGGCCTTTGCAGAGGAGTTTTTGCATGTGTTGAACCGTGTTCTCTACAGGTCACGGGGAGTATTCATATCAACAGTCTTCATATGGTGATCAAGGCTATGAGAGGTCTTTTGATGAATCCTCACAGCACTACTATGAAGCAGGTAACTGTTATTCATTTTGTAATTTTAAACCATGTGTTTCAGACACTTTATATTTCTCTACAAATTCACACCATTGTTTGTCCAAGCGCCTCAAATAAAAATGTAGTGAAGTACATTTTTCCCAGACTTAATAGCTGACATATCTGCCTGTGCACATGTACCTGTAGGTAACTCTCAGTACAGTCAACAGCAGGCCCAGTATCAGCCAGGCTCTGGCCAGCAGCAGCCCTTCAGCCAGCAGCAGTACTCCTCTCAGCAGGGCTACAGTGGACAGCCACAGGGCTACGGTTGAAAAACCTACAGTATTGTTTACATTCACACAGACATAAACACCCACGCAAATACACTTATTGATTGTTTTCCCTTTGCCTCAGGGCCTGGTCAGGGTGGATCCTCGCAGTATTCTCAGTATCAGCAAGGTCAAAGCCAACAGTATGGCTCCTACCGCTCCTCCCAGGGAGGCCCTGGAGCGCAGACGCAGAGGCCCTATGCCTATGAACAGGTACATGACTACTGGACACAACACATTAGTGAAAATATTAATATAGTCTATGTAAAGGTGCGTATTCTAAAAGCAGTACATTTATTGTGATTTTTAACTAAAACACTAGGAAATAATGGCTTTTATTTTTTGCTTCGTATCATAATCAGATTTTCCAAGTTGAAATATTGGCATATGCTGGCACATGTTTGTGCCTCTTTTTAAAACATTAAGGAATGGAAACACAGGGAACTATCTAGACACCCACTGCCTCCAGAAACCTAACTGTAACCTAATTCATGACCTAAAACAGGCAAGGCAGGTTTATTTTTATAGCACATTTTCAAAGACAGTTCACAATGCTTAACCCAATGCACACAAATAGCAAAACATTAAAATGCAAGTTAGATTAAAACATTAAATGCAGATTAAAATATTAAATACGTTTCCTGTTTCAGTAAACATTTAGGCATAAACATCCGCTCAGAGGTAACAAAAAAGAAATGGTGAGCAACCCGCTGTACGAGACCCAGTTTAATCGCTGAGTAAATATTTTCACATTACAGGGTCAGTATGGAAATTATCAGCAATAAGGTGCCACATGCTTTTCTTGGAACGGGTCAACAGTGATGTACGGGGATCAGCTGTGGATCAGAAGATCTGGCTGCATCAGATCGTTATCCTCTCTTAATCATCGTTAGCTGGGGGAAATAATTGTCAGATGTGATGCTTTTCTCTTCCGTTTTGCTCAATACAGAGTTGTAGCTGGTAGTTGAAAGCGTCGCCCTATTAAAGTCAGGTGCCTGTTGAATCCAGGTAGTTAATGTAGACCTTCCATATGGATTAAATAGGGTATTAAAAAGAAGCAGTAAAGTCATTAGATAAGCCTCAGCAACCTTGCTATGCCCATATTTTTCTTTTCTTTCTTTGCCTTTATTACTTTATAGTGTGCCCTTCTTTTATTACTTTATTATTATTCTTTTTTTGTACTTGGAGCAGGTTTGTAAGACCCTGGCTATAAAAAGTAAACTGGCCTTGAAGGAAATGTTCCGTGACATATATCTCAGAAAAGGGCCAGCTCTTGCTTCCCATTAGAGATATAGTTATATCTCACAGTAAGGGATATGAATTTAATGAAGGAGAAAGTGTTGGTTGTTAAACCTGTCTTGATCATTTGGGGGTTGTCTGTATTAGTCAAACTGTGATGTGTTGCTGTGTGGTCTAACATTATGTATTGTCACTCTCTTCATATGTCTTACTGAGGTAATAGACAATAGATAGCTGATGATCAAGACTTAAAAGTGTGTCTCATTGTCCCTGATAATCATACATCGTGGTAGTATTTTTGACCTATATTTTTAATGGCATTGCTCTGCACAGACATACAGTATAGTGTTACACTACTCTGATGCCATTCAATAATGATTTGACATAAAAACACATTGCCACTTTGTCTGCACTTTATTTTACAGTGACAGTATATATTGTCTGATATTTTGTATTGTAGTGCAATTCAGGCTGTTTTTAACAAATGATCCTCAAAAAGCCAAAGGAACATGGGAACAGAACAGCAATGTGTCCTGCACCTCTACTTCAATAAGTGCAATACACTCAGTCGGTCACACTGCAGTTATTATGGTGAACTCTAGATCATTATTTGTGTTTAATTAGCAGCAAAGACTGGGGTTGGTTTGTCTTATGTTTTTAAATGTTAAGTTGTGGGGTTCAACAGAAATATTTAGAAAAATTATTTTCTGTATTTATGTGACTTATGAAGACGTCTGTCATCAACATTAAGTGTACTATTTCGTTTTTTTTTTCAATGAAAACTTTATTAGCAACATCTGTATTAGATGAAGGAAATGATGTTAAAAATAGGACAAGTGTTAAAGAGGTACAGAAGGTTGATTTGTAGATGGTGTCCAGGCACATAAAGTATCTATCTATCTATCTATTTATTGTTAGACAACACCTCTGGTCATTTCACTTGTCGGTGTTTATTACATTTGATCAATTATAAGGATTATTAGCGTGATTGTGAGGGTCCAGCTTTGCAGTAGCCTATATCCTGTAGTAACTCAACTTGCCTCAGAGGGGTAAAACAACACAGCAGTTGCAGTCATTTTGCAGGGTTAATCCAGAATGGGAGATACTTGGCTGTCAAACAGCTAAATAAATATGTACCACTCAACAGTGACAATCACAGGCTTCTCTATACTATGATGAATCTGTCAGTGTTTGATTTTTCTGTGAATTGAACATTTATGGCAAGTCTTTTCCAGTTATTTATACTGTGTTATCACAGATGTGGGTGGTACGTCTTTTGTGTGTGTGTGTGTGTGTGTGTGTGTGTGTGTGTGTATGTTAGAGAGAGTGAAAGAGAGAGAGCTACTAAGCAAGAGGAAGTCAAGTTTGGTGTGTTTAATCCAAATATGAATGTTACTTACTTATCTATTGTAAGATTGCATTGCCTGATATTTTCTGCTGTCTTTTGTTACTGTTTGTTATATAAAATAAACAAATGTTCACCTTTTGTATGTCTGCATTTTGTATATTTATGAAGTAAATGTTAGAAGTCACATATCATGATAAAGATGTATTACTTAGTATGTACAGTAGCTCAGGTCGGCTGTTTTGGGGACAAGGTCAGAGAGGCCAGATTGAGATGGTTTGGACATGTGCAGAGGAGGGATAGTGGTTATATTGGTAGAAGGGTGTTGGAGATGGAGCTGCCAGGCAAGAGGTCAAGAGGAAGGCCAAAGAGGAGATATATGGATGTGCTAAAAGAGGACATGAAGTTAATTGGGGTGAGAGTAGAAGATGCCGAGGATAGTTAGGTGGAAACAGATGATTCGCTGTGGCGACCCCTAACGGGAACAGCCGAAAGAAGAAGAAGACTTAGTATGTACAGTGCTAAATATGCTAAAGCAGTATATTTGGCACTTTATTCTTGTTCTTTCAAGTCTTTGTTTACCTTGGCAGAGCAGTTTTAAAGTATTTACACTGGTTTGTTTGTAATCTAATTCATGAAATGGCCGGTCTACATGTTAGAGGTTTGCCTGTGGGGGGCAGCATTAGGCTACGCAGCGTACACCTTACCGGAAATGTATTAAACGAAGAAGAAGAGAAAATGGCCTTTCGCGGATTCCGTAGTTCTTATAGGCGCGTATAAGTATATGTCTTCTGTAGGTATGTAGCGCTGTTTAGACAGTGTTATTGCATGTATCTGTACACTTTCACAAAAATGTGTGTTTTTCCTGAGCTGACATTATAACGACTTGGTATTTTACCGACAGAATCTCGTTTTGTTTGTTAATAATGACGTGAGTTTTGAGCCAAACAGTCGCCGTGACACTTTCAAACCGTGGTTAAGCTACCTAACTTCAGTGGAATAAAGTTAAGCTACTGAGTGTCATAATGTTGGCGACGTTGTCGAGAGTGAAATCTCCGTGGCTTTCTCCCGACACATTTTTAGGATACATAATAGGACATGAGGTTAGAAGACAAGAAGTACGCGTGTTCTGTTATATTAGTTCTCCAGTATCAGCGGCGTGGAAACTGCAAGTTACCGGTGGAGTCAGGGGTGTCAGCAGCTCCTGTACTCTGTGCGCCAAGGCCCGAGGAAACCCCAAGAAGAGAGAGATGTCCGAGAAACAGCTGGTATGTTTTTGATATATGTCTAACTGTTTTACACTTTCATTAGCAAATACAGTTGTACAAATGATTTTTTTTTTATCTGTCACCTTGTCTATCTGTCTCTCTTGTGGCTACAATGCTCATCATCCACCCATAATGTTTTTGTGTGAATGAAATCGATGGAAAATATTTTCTTGTTTAAAGGTTCATTCGATATATTCAATGTTCATTTGAATATAGAAGAATATTCAATATTCAGTTTACATTTCTCCTGCACAGAGTGTGATAAATATTTCCTGTGTAAAACGGTATAGTACAATATTTATCATGAACCATAGCTAAATATCCACCTCTTCATGAAGGTGGTTGCCCCACACCATCTCACTACTTACATCCCATATTCAGTTTGTGGCATTCATATGAGTATTTTCCCCTAATGCTGTTAACATTCTGTTAAGAATATAAGGGTCTCTACAGCTGATGTACCATTTGTTGAAGTACTGTCCTTGTGTGATCCATCTTAGGAGTGTTGTCTGATTATTCCTTGATGTGGCCCATAGACACGTCACTTTGTAGACCATCGCCATGTGAAGCTGGTGGCTGGCTCAGGTGGTAAAGGGCTCTGTAGCTTTCACAGTGAACCCCGAAAAGAGTGGGGTGGACCCGATGGAGGGAATGGAGGCGATGGAGGAAGTATCGTTATGAAAGGTAAGTTGGGTGTCCATCTTGTTCAAGGAACTGTTTTGTCATGTACATATATTCTACAGTTTCCCCATTCTTCCTTTATTAACAACATCTCTGATTGATGTATTTGTTTTTGATTGTGCATTTTTGCTGTTATTTTATTGTGTATGTGTGATTTATCTGGTTTTATTCTTTTCTGTTTTACTGTAAATCACCTTGTAACTTGGGTCTAGAAAGGTGCTATATACATAAATTTTGCTTGCTTGCTAGACACCTTATACTATTGATGGTGAAGTTTTGGACTTCTCATCCTACTATCTGTGATTTTAATTAGATTTTTTGTAAGCATTACTACAGCTTGTTTTAAGAGTACAGAGCTCAGTTCATTCTGCATCATTACAATCAAAACATGCTTTCATCTTCCTTATTTGCATGCTTTCAGCTGACCGGTTTGTCAAATCATTGGCGCAAATACTTCCCATCTACAAGGGAGAGGATGGGCAATCAGGGGGCAGCAAGAACTGTTATGGTCGAAACGGTAGCCCAACTTTCATTAGTGTGAGTCCTGCATTTGATCATAAATGTCATGTATTCTACAAACATATTTATAACATTTCTCACATACACATACTGCCTAATCTTGCCTGTGATGTTTCCTATTTGTAAAGGTTCCAGTAGGAACTGTGGTGAAGGAAGAGGGCAGAACTATAGTAGATCTTTCTGAGCATGGCCAGGAGTATCTGGCTGTTTTTGGAGGAGCTGGAGGGAAAGGGAATCGATTCTATCTGTCCAATGAGAACCGTGCCCCAATGACAGCAACCTCAGGAATGGTCGGCCAGGAGAGGATTCTTCTGCTAGAGCTACGCACCATGGCTCATGCTGGTCTGGTGAGAAAAAGCAGCTTAAGCTTGGAAAATAACACCAGAACTGTAATAAACTGTACTTTTTTTTTTATCATTATTTCTTTAGGTGGGGTTTCCTAATGCTGGGAAATCATCATTATTGAGAGCCATCTCTAATGCCCGGCCGGCTGTGGCTGCTTATCCATTCACAACACTTAATCCGCATGTAGGAATTGTCAAGTACAGGGACTATGAGCAAGTTGCAGGTAGTTAATTTTAATCAGACCACTAATATATTATAGGATTCATATTATTTATTGTTCTGCATCAATACATTTTTTATAGGAGCTTGCTTTGGATTATTTTCAGCTGTTACGGTGAACAGAGTAATGTATGTGGCACATTTTTACTTTTGCTCTGTTTAGTGGCTGACATCCCAGGCATCATTCGAGGAGCTCATCTAAATCGAGGTCTGGGCCTCTCTTTTCTACGTCACATAGAGCGCTGCCGTTTCCTCCTCTTTGTTCTGGACCTGTCGACTCCAGAGCCCTGGACTCAGCTCCAGCACTTGCGTTATGAATTAGACCAGTATGATCCTGGTCTGTCCCAGCGGCCTCAGGCCATCATAGCCAACAAAATTGACCTACCTGAGGCCCGGAAGAAGCTTGAGACTCTAAGGAGCCATGTTACAGAGCGAGTCATCCCTGTGTCGGCTTTGACAGGACAGAATACAGAGGAGCTCATCCTCCACCTCAGAGAGCTGTATGATGGCTACCTCCAAGGAGAAGGCAAACCCACTAGGTGGTAGTAAAAAGGATTTCCTCTTTCTCTACAGATATTTCAATTATGTACATTTTTTGAATTTCTTTGCCAAGGGTCAGCCTGTTGAGACAAATCACAAAGCTAGAGAAGGATATTTGAGTGCAATAAGATAGCATGGATGACTCTGAGGAAAAGAGTTTGAACATCAAAACTGTATGGAGACTGTGAAATAACTGGATAAACATCCCATATCCATTTCCCAAATCAGCCAGCAGAGGGCTTGTCTCATAATATAAAAAAATAAAATGGCTTGAATTACATATTTGTGTCTTTAACTTGATGTCCAGCCTATACAGCACAATGAGTCAGAGCTGTATTTCAAAGTGTTTATTGTGCACAGTACGGAAACACATTTCCCTGTACAATGAAATTCTTACTTTGCCGTCCACATGAATGCCACACAATACAAATGAAATATAAAGTAGATCAGTAAGGCACTTTAAAGCAATGTTGTTGTTGACGTGTGTTTAATGGTGAAAATGTGGAAATGCTATTTGTGTTCTTAATTTAAAGCTATTTTCCAGAGGCAGAGTTAAGGAAAGAAGCAAAACAAAGAGGTCACCAATCAGCAGAGGAATAGTAAAAGATGGGTAATGGGTAGTCATTCAAGCCAGTGTTAAAGCAAACTTTGGTTAATTTACATTTAATATGCCCCTTATGTCATGAAAATGTTTCAAACTGGGCAGTTGTTGAGAGCAGAATGCTTTTTGTTTGCAGACTGATGTGATAATTGCTCTGGGATGTGACCTGCCTGTTGTGGAGAGGTCAGCTGTTGTCTGGGCAGAGAGACTCCAGGTCAGAGAGCATATACTTCTCTGTTGCTTTAGTTACTTTGTCTTTTCTTTTTTTCTTTCTGTATTTAAAATTATTATCAAGGCCAATGTCAGCTGGGATTGGTTCCAGCCCCTCTGCAACCCTATTCAGGATAAGCAGTATCATTAATGGATGGATATACGCTTTCACAAACAGATGCCCTCACACAAATCCAGTTTGGTAAGATGGTGGTGGCTGACTGGACTTACTCTGAAATTCTGAAACTATGAAACTTGGTAACATTATGCCAGAAAACCATCAGCATCCATTCATGCAATACTTGAAGCCATCATGTAACATCTATGTTTTATTTATACTAGTGAATGCAGGGAGAGGGGTGTAGTGGTGGACTCGCTGGTGCTCTCTGATGCCTGAGAAAGAGAGGGAGCTGCCTCTTTTCCCACTTCACATCAGAAAATGATGTCTGGAGAGTTTTAGAGGGGAACAAATATACGTACCTCCACACACTCCCATACTTTCATTCCAGTTTGTGTTCCTATATTGGAGCAGCACATGGGGTGAGGAATGAATAGTTAGCAGAGGTTAAACACCTCCATGTATTTCTCATTTTTCATGCATACAGCATAATAATTAGAAACTGCAGATATGCTATATTGTATATGTTCACCCACTATAGTGCATGTCCACTCCTCCATGTACAGTGCTGTGCATATTTCAAGACGGGAGTAATGTTATGCCAATGTGACATTTATTATATTACTGATTAAAACTTTATTGCCTTCTTGTATACATGAAGAGAAAAGAAGAATCTGTTAAATCTGCAGTACATCTGGTCTGCTCCCAACAGCTCTCGTGTTACTGTTCTGGTCTTTCCTCTTCAGAAAATTGTCCCCCCTGTGAACCAACTGAGGTTTTATCAGGTTTCAGCTTGTGTTCAGGTGGCTAACTGCTCTTCTGGCACGTGCTTCTCAACACCTCAGTTGGCCTTTCCTTTTACATTTCCCCTCAGTACTAAAACCAGCTCAAGGCTGCAGAGATGGAGCACAACGCAAGCCCCTGCATTTAACTCCAAATGGTATGAATCCATGCCTCCAGCTGCTGTGACAACAGTCACTGACCAGAAGCTTGTACTATGAGAATTTCTCCTTGCTCAAATGCTCAGCCTCTGGGACTTTGTGTTCTAGCAGGATAACTTACGTCAGTCTACCACTATGCCAGGTGTTAGGATAGTGAGCGATCTTTGGGAAGACTGAACTGATTCTCCCAGTTTATAAATAACAGACCTGTGCAAAAGCTAAGATTTATGTTGTACACCTAAGTACAGAGGACTTTAAGCCATTTAGGCTGCTGTCCATATAGCATAAACATATATCACCTGACTCTTCTGTGCTTTGCTTCACCCGTCAACACACCCGCACCTGATTTACTCTAAATCAGTCAGTGACTCATCAAGAAACCAGCTGTTTTTCAGAAAGTTGTTCAGCTAGATGCTATTTGAGGAGCTCATACTATATGTGAGCAGTGGTGAGGATTAGCTAAGCCAACAATATTTTGAATGAATGAAATGATGCACAAACTGCACCAGAGTTGCCAGGAGGTTGTTGGGGTGGAGGGCAGATGAACAACTGTGACATCAGATCCCAGAGTTTGTTAAACATTGATAATTATGTCACGTCTCAAGTCCCTTGTGGACTTGAGACACAGGGAGAACATGCAGACTCCACACAGAAAGACCCCGGGTTGGCTGGGGCTGTGAGGCAACAGTGCTAACCACTGTGCCGCCTTGATTGATTTGTTTTCTTTACCAAGTTACATGACAGAATCAGAATCTGCTTTATTGGCCAGGTGTGACGGGCACAAAAGGAATTTGACTCTGGTACATCGGCTCTCAATGTGCAAGACAGTAAACCAGCAAAATAAACAAAATAGCAGTATTAATATCAATCAATCTGCATTTTATTGTGTTCTTGTTGTATTTTTATTTGCTCCCTTCACTTGCTGCTTTAAAGTGCTTTAGATTTGTGATTTTACTGCCTATTCAGATTTGTGTTATTGCTCATCTACTTTATATTTCACTTGTATTATGTGGCATTCATGTGAATGGCAAAGTACGAATTTCATTGTGCAGGGAAACACGTTTCCTAACTGTGCATATAAACACTTTGAACCTTTGACCTTGACCTATACAAGCACAATGAGTCAGAGTTGTATATCTTTGTTGATGTGTGTTTAATGGTGAAAATGTGGAAATGCTATTTGTGTTGTTCTTAATTTAAAGCTATTTTCCAAAGGCAGAGTTAAAGAAAGAAGCAAAACAAAGAGGTCACCAATCAGCAGAGGAATAGTAAAAGATGGGTAATGCCTTCTGGTGAAAAATTGGTATTAAACACCAGAATAAATTTAGAGAGGATGGTGAAGCTGAGACAGATAAAAAAAAAAAAAAACCCTTGACAGTTGAGAGAGACAGTTAATGAATAAAGGTAAAAATATATGGCTTTGACAGTTGCACAGTTTCAGTTAAACTCAGTCGTAAAAGCTTCAGCGTAAACCTGTCACTGTTGTGTTCTTTTGAAGGGTGGCCTACGTCAGCCTCTTCACCTGGGGCTGATGTTGTTTTGGAGGCAGCTGTGTCAATATTATCTGTCAGAGTTGATGTATGACGAGTACTTTTTTTTTGCACATAAAACCTACCATAAGATGCAGCTTGTACTTGAAGCAGCTGTTCTGGCATGGTGTTCAGGATTTAATTCAGCTTGATGTGGCTTGGTTATGAAGAGTGAGAAGTGAGCCAGAATCCTACAGGGCTACTTCATCATCAGGAACAAGTAAGTATGGCAGACACTTTCTTCTTTATTTGTTTAATGTATAGTAATTGTCATTAACACCTTTATTCAATATTTCTATCACCAGTTTGGCCACTAACACAACACCTTGAGTAGTTTCATGCGCTTATAGATGCATAACCTAATTCTGACAGTTGTGCAGAAGAACACAAACGCAAACACAATCCTGACACATCATTGCCATAACATACAGTAAGTGTGACACATGTACTGAACGAGGCAAGTGATTTGTCTCATAAGTTAAAAGCTTTTGACGAATTGGATTTGGAGCTGAACACATCTGGAAACTCTGAAAGTCAACATCATGAACCGGACGAAGATTTTGACCCAGAAATAAACTTTTTTGTGAACTCTGAAAATAACTGCAAGTATTATTCGGATGAGCAGTTTAACAGCAATGTTAAGACTGAAAATAATTTATCATTAATTCATTTTAATAGCAGAAGTTTATATGCAAACTTTCAGAGTATAAAACATTATCTTAGTAGTCTTACACATTCTTTTAATATAATTGCTTTTTCAGAAACATGGTTTAATAATGTAAGAGGAACCGACCTTCACTTGGCTGGTTATGATTTAGTCTGCACAAATAGAGATAATAAGACGGGAGGTGGAGTGGCCTTGTTTATAGATAACAACCTTTGTTATAAAAAACTG
>NW_018127986.1:847881-856274 GCF_001952655.1 Monopterus albus | reverse complement strand
TGTATTTCTATAAGTGGGGTCAAATTATGGAATAATTTAACTGTGGACATGAAAAATAGTACTAGAATTGAGGAGTTTAAACATAAATATAAATGTATGTGTTATACAAGATATATGCAAGAACAAGATTATTCGAGAAGGCATTTAGGAAATACTCTGTTTATTAATGTAGAGATACTGCTTGCAGCCAATGAAGCATTAATTTTTGTATAATATGATGTCATGGGGTAGGACTGGATAAGTCTGACTTCTTCCTACTCCATTCAAACATGTAATATGTGTAAGCAAACTGATTTTGGATTAGCATTGGTTGGATATGTGCAATTATGTGTGTTGTTGCCATTTGTTCATTTGTTCTGTTCTGCATGTTTGAAAGAATAAAATCAATCAATCAATCAAAATCAATCAAGTGTTAGGTTTTACTAAGTGGTGGTTATAATGTACATAGCAGACACAAAGTTACAATACCAGCCCAATTTAGCCCGTTTCTCTGGCCAGGAGAAGTCACTGACCTTTTAACCCAGTTTCCCTCCCCAGTCTGTGGCCAACTTGCTACAGGTAGCCTCAGTTGCTAACATTGTCTGTTTGGTGTGGTGATAATGTAGGCCTACTGTGGGTTATGATGGCCTATTTGCTGCAAACAACTGCTGTGGAACATTTTTAATCTCAAATTTGTTAAAAAAAAAAAAAAAGTGGTCCAAAAACTCATCAAAGTGCATAATTCTCTGTTAACAACCAAGTGACTACTGTCGCATTATAACATAGTCATTCAAGTCAGTGTTAAAGCAAACTTTGGTTAATTTACATTTAATATGCCCCTTATGTCATGAAAATGTTTCAAACTGGGCAGTTGTTGAGAGCAGAATGCTTTTTGTTTGCAGACTGATGTGATAATTCCTCTGGGATGTGACCTGCCTGTTGTGGAGAGGTCAACTGTTCTCTGGACAGAGAGACTCCAGGTCAGAGAGCATATACTTCTCTGTTGCTTTAGTTACTTTGTCTTTTCTTTTTTCTTTATTTTAAATTTTATTAAGGCCAATGTCTGCTGGGATTGGTTCCAGCCCCTCTGCAACTCTGTTCAGGATAAGCAGTATCATTAATGGATGGATGGATGGATATACGCTTTCACAAACATGCCCTCACACAAATCCAGTTTGGTAAGATGGTGGTGACTGACTGGACTTAATCTGAAATTGTGATGCATCAGCTGCATGTGTAATCACCCTTCTTTGGAAGTGCTTTATTTACACAGTAACACACCTTGTTTGTGACAGTCATGTAGAAAACAGTTTGCATTCCTAAAGAATTCCTAAAGAACTCCTCATGAACTGTAGTGACTTATACTCTGTTATCTACTATAAGTATAGCAACGAATAAAACAGTGAATGAACAACTCACGCTGAATCTTAAGACGTATCATAAAAAAAAGTGAAGCCAAAAACTTAGTAACATACATTTTGTTAAATGTTCCAAAGAGAAGCTAGGTACTCTGCCTGTAGTGAAAAGAACATATTATGTGACACAAGACTTTAGTATAAATTCAAATGCTAAACAATCCAAATACAGTATATCTGAACCTACATGTCATAGGTTTTCATTTTTCTGATCATGGATGGATGGATATACGCTTTCACAAACACGCCCTCACACAAATCCAGTTTGGTAAGAAGGTGGTGACTGACTGGACTTTGAAATTCTGATGTATCAGCTGCATGTGTAATCACCCTTCTTTGGAAGTGCTTTATTTACACAGTAACACACCTGGCTTTTGACAGTTTGCCTCCTAAAGAATTTGTCAATTTGAAAACTGACAGCTCCTCACGAACTGTAGTGACTTAAATTTTATTAAGGCCAATGTCAGCTGGGATTGGTTTTATAATGTAATTTACAAATGTGATTGAGGTTTATGACTTTGTACTTGGATCAGAGTCACTGGCGGATGTTTTTTTGTGACGCTGTATTAGGTCCTTTCATCAGGTATGCAGACAGAGGCCAGATTACTGAAATTCAAATCCAGGTTCAGGTCCTTGTCTGGGTCGAAGGAAACATCAGGGATGGAGATGGCATCAAGCTCAGAGCTGTTCTCTATGTCTCCCTCCTCAGCATACGCATGTGGAGCATAGTCACCCAGCTCCTCTCCCGGTGCCTGGAGAGTGCATAGCATCTACAGGGTACAGAGGAGGCAAAAGGAAAGGAGAATACATTTTGAAGAGAAAATGAGTGACACTAATTGTTGGATTGATCGAGTTGTTGACATTACCTTATTTAGCACTTTGACCAGCAATTCTTGTTGGATTACATTCTCTTGATCTGCAGAGTATTTACTGTGTCCCAGCTGTCTCTGGGAAATCAGAAGCACAAAGTTGCATGTATTCAGTGGTTTTAAGGTACATGAAAAGTCCAACTTAAAAATGTCGCAGTTAATAAATAAAATATTGGAAAATTCTACTAAATAAAAAGAGATCACAGGGTAAATTGCAGTACCCCACGCAGAGAGTTTCTGTGCTCATATCTCATTCTTGTGGGTGATGATGCAGCTATTGACTGGAAGATCAAGCATGTCAACAGTTAATTTTATGGCAGCTTTTGAAATATGCCAGAATGTTATTAACAGCAAAATTTCATTGCTCAGTAAAATAACTAACATCTGCCTCTTGACAGTATTAATCAGTGATTATTGACAATAAAAATAATAATTTCAGTACCCAACGTGCGGAGTTTCTGCCCAAGAAGGGTTGTTCCCCTGAGCTTTTTCCTTGGGACAGGTAGCATTCAGTGCGTGTTTGTGATGCTTCACTTACAGAGTCATTTATCCCCTGGGGAAAAAAAGCATATCAAGCCAAGGCAACACTTCACTTTAGAAAACATGCCAATTAATCTCTGTCTTTACATCATGAGAAAATTGCTAAAGAATAAGGCTGGCTGTCATCTGATTTTTCTAGATGACTGTTCTTATAAACAGACAAACAGTGCTGTATATTGCCACTTTTGACACAATAACAGTAATCCATCCATCCATCTTCATCTGAGACTGGGTCGCGGGGGCAGTAGTCTGAGCAGAGCCTCCCAGACTTCCCTCTCCCCACACACCTCCTCTAGCTCCTCAGGAGGAACCCCAAGGCGTTCCCAGGCCAGCCGGGAAACATAGTCTCTCCAACATTGGAATAACAGTAATAATAGTAATAGTTTCTGTACCCAGTGAAAAGGGTTCCTTTGAGTTAGGATTTCAGCTCTGGGCACGCCGTACCCTGAGCTGGCATGTTCAATGAACACTGGTGGTTTATTGAATGACTGCAAAAAAATAAAGAAAGTAAGTAAAATAAAATACAAAAAAGAAGTTACAAAAAAATTAAATAATCCATATTTGTCATGCTTTATGATTAAGAACTGAGTTAATCTATGTTTTACACCACTTACTGGCTTCCTTGTCACTTGAGATACTGTTTTGATTTGTCCCCCATTCTGACTGTATGAGTCAAACTCCACCTGTAGAAGATTTTAATACAAAGTTATTTTAATAAGTGCTAGCACATTTATCTTTAGACTGTGTGTGTGTGTGTCTGTGGGCACAAAGATTACTTCACAGTCATTTCCCAACTTCTCAGTGTTACTTTTCATCAGTTGTTGTCCTAAACCATGATCTGGTATTTCTGCATGCTTTTTCTTACATTTCATCAGAAAAGCCAGAAGTAGCATACCTAGAAGATCACACACACACACACACACACACACACACACACAGTCAAATCAACAGTAGTAAAGGAAAAGCCAGGTCACTTTCTATATTAACAGTATTTTCAACAGTCCCCATACACAGACTAAAACTGACAATGAATTGCCTGTGATAGATCTCTGTTTGAAAATGATAAAGGTCTGTTGCAACAACAAACAATTTTGTATTCCTCATTGATTCTACCATACTTAGAGTATGGCGTTGGAAACTGGGGAAATACATACAAAAGCTCACTTCAACCATTGTATATATTACAAAAAAGAGCGATAAGAATTGTGCATAAGATGGGTCATCCCTGAGATGGTTCTACACCTTCATTTGAGTCCAGCTGTGTTTGATTATACTGATTGGACGTGATTAGGAAAGCCACACACCTGTCTATATAAGACCCTACAGCTCACAGTGCATGTCAGAGCAAATGAGAATCATGAGGTCAAAGGAAGATATATGCAAGAACAGGCTCAATGATTAACTACATGGACTATTGTGGGTGTGGTGTATATTTTGTAACCATTCTTTAGTATATCACTTGTGTGATGTAAGAATGTTAACACTGTTATATTCTTTTTTTAGTATAATATGTGTGTGTGTAGAAGTGAATCATTTACTGCTTGCAAACCAATGATGGTAAGATGATGTCATGGGGTAGGACTGGATAAGTCTGACTTCTTCCTACTCCATTCAAGCATGTACTAGGTATAAGCAAATTGATATTGGATTGTGTGTAAAAATGTGTGTTGTTATATCAACAGTTGTATATGCTTGAAAGAATAAATCAAATCAAATCAAATCAAATCAACAAGCTAATCCAGGACTGACACACTGACGGGACATTAAATGCGAGTAGAGGCAATTCATAGTTCGTTTTAGTCTCTGTATAGTTATTGCTGAAAATACTACAACTACAGAAAATGACTGGCATTACTAATCTTTTACCCAAGGAAGGGTTAGGGTTAGGGCTCACTGCCATAATAAAAAACAGTTTTACAGTCAGGTGCATATTTGGACAAACACACAGTTTTTGTAACTTTGCCTCTGTACCACACCTCAGTGGATTTGAAATGAAGTAGTCAATATATTATTGAAGAGTTTCAGCTTTGTTTCAGGGAGTTTCACAAAAATATTGCATTAACCGTTTAGGAATTAAAGCCATTGTTATACATAGTCCTCCATTTTCAGAGGTTCAAAAGTAATTGGACCATTGAGTGACAAGCAATTGTATGACCAGGTGTGGCATATTAAACAAAACAAAACATAGAGCACGCACGTCCAAAATACTTCAGCAGGTGTTAGAACAACAACCTAAGATCTTTCTGAGATCAAAATATTGCTGCTGCTGCTGCATTAAAATTGTGGAGTGTAGTGCATTGTGGCTGTAATTCCTAAACCCTTGTGATATTTTTGTGAAACCCCTTGAATTAAAGCTGAAAGTCTACAATTCTAATATGCATTCACTGCTTAATTTCAAATCCATTGCTGTGTTGTACATAGGTACAATTACAACAAATGTATCCTTGTCCAAATATTTATGAACCTGACTGTTTGTCAGTTTAATTTAAAAGACAATGTTAAACCTGGAAAATGAGTTTTTTTTTTAACACAGAAATAATAATTGCAATAATCACTGTATTTCAGGCATGTGTCCTACCTGCAAGCAGTAGTATGCAAAATAAAATTATCCCAAGCACTCCTCCTCCTGATGCAGAGGCAGTAGATTTACGGAAGCGACAATTTGGCTTTGCTGTGTCTAAGCAGTTGCACACAGTAACTGACAAGTTGTGGACAGCAGCCTTTCCCTGGAGATCAGACACTTCCAGCAGCAGCTCATAATGTCCAGAATGAACTGTGTTCTCTTTCACTAAATTGACCGAATATCCTGTAGATCCAGAATGAGTTGTCCCATTATAAAAATTCACTGCGACATGCTTTATAAATTACTGTACACATATGTTAATTTGATAGCAGTGACAGTATTTGCATAATAGGATTTTGGCTACATTTCAATCTCAGAGAAGCTGTTAGAGCTCACCTTGCACAGGGTCAACCTTCCACTGGCCCTTAACATCTCCATGGAGCTTGAAGCTGAAAGGTCCACTGTAGGGCTGCTGATCCAGGTCCACAGCTGTGATGTTGGCCCGAGAGGGTCCCTGAGATTGGCACATGTCAATTGTGCTTGCAGTCAGTATTGGAACATTGTCATTCTCATCTGTAATATGAACGCTGAGGGTTGCGGTGCCCGTCATTGGAGGCTCACCTGGTGACCAAAAACGTGCATTGTACATTTTCAGTAATGTGATATAGAAAGTGGAATAAATAAAACTAAATGTAAAAAGTCCTCCAGGTCATACCACTGTCAACAGCATATACTGTGACCACATAGATGTTGTCGTTCACAAAGCTCGACTCTCTGTCTATGCCCTTTATTGTGGTTATTTGCCCATTTCCAGAGTCCACTGTAAACCAACCAGCTGGATCCTCTCCTTTTTTATATCTGCAGCACATGTTCTGTTAGGTATTTTAAATTCTCTATGGACATACTAATGTAGAATTGAGGATGGACATATAACTAATGTATTCATGACTTACACCAATGTATTGTTGACGTCAGGGTCTCTAGCTGTAAATGTTGTCAGAAGGTGTCCCGCTGCAACATTCTCAACCAAACTGACATGTTTATTAGGTTCATCGAAGATTGGAGGCTCATTGACATCCTCCACAGTCACTGTCACTTGGTGGGTGGATGGACCCATCACCCGCATCGTCCCAGCATCACCATAAATGACTTTCCAAAGACCAGTGGTGCTGGTGCCACGAGTCTCCACTTTGCAAGAAAAAAGGGGAATTTCATTCTCCACACTGATATTCACAATCTTCAGAGGCTCATTTTCATAGTCCAGAGGCTGTAAAAGAAGCAAAGATGTTGGTTTGAAGACACTGAAGTTTGTGCTAGTGTGACTTCACACTGCTAAAATTCCTAGAAGTAATTTTAGTATTTATTAGCATTGCTGATACTGTTCAGCATCTCAGAGGACAATACATTTGCATCAAAACCTGTTTTGCATTTGTTCGTTAATGTCCAAGTACATCCTGTTCAACGTAAATGATCATAATAATCTGAGGACAAACATCAGCTAATGGCATCTGTGGGTGCAACACAATACTCAGGAATGGAAGTTGTTTATCATAAACTTAGTGCCTATTGTATTGCTTTTTATCTAATAGTTTTTGAAGGTATGACATTGTTTTAAAACTTTTTTTTAAATCAGTGGCATCAGAATTTCATATATTATCACCAACAGCTATTTAACTGTAAGAAAAAGATCACCCTTTGATGTCTGTACGATTACAGACAAAATACCTTTTCCAAATACAGTAGTCCCTCATTTGTCTCGGTATCAGTAGTGATTCTGAAGTTGTTGTTTGTATCTCCATGAATTTGATATTTTGCTCTCCAGGCCGGTGTACCCTTGGTGTCTTTGTCTGCAACTTGCAGACGTGAAACAAGAACACCTTGCTGTCCTTCTTTCACTCTCCTTGGGCCCTGGGGTAAAAATATTAAAAGAGAATGTTGTATTATAGGCAACATCCCATTGCCTTAATAGAGGTAACTGAATGAAATAATTGCCCACTGTTAGTCCTGTGATCTCTGGAACGTGGTTATTTCCATCTTCTATGTGGATTATGACAGTGCCAGAGCTGGAGAGCTGTACTTCTTCTCCACGGTCTTTGGCCTCCACTATAATGGTGTATCTTTCTGATTTCTAATTTAAGGATATAGAAGTTCCAAGATTGACATCTTTGATATTTTTTGATTTGAGAATTATGCCATCAAGCAATGAGTCCTCTCACCTCATAGTCCAAACACCCTTTAAATGAAATGGTTCCAGTTTGACTGTCGGAGACTTGGCTTAGGTAAAATTGCAGGTCCTGTGGTTTAGGAGTGACTGAGACTATTCGTAAATCAAATGTATTATATTTCTCACTGATGTCAGCATCTGATGCCTTAAGGGTAATCACCGCAGTGCCTGGTAGTATCAGAAGAAGGGAACTTTAATTTATCTGGATCACTGTAATAATTTTAAATCAGGTAAATGAGCATGCCATCTTAGTAGCAGTGTGATCACCTTAGGGAATTGTTCACAATAAAGTTACCTTGTGGTGTCGATTCTTTGATGCTGATTTCATACTTTTCATTGTCAAACTTTGGAGGGTTGTCGTTAACGTCAGTGATCCGTACCTCAACGCCCAGTGCTGTGTCTAATGTGTGGCTGTCTCTGTCATATGCCTGAAAAGACAGCTGTAATGCAAAGGCAAAAGTGTGAAATAAAAAAAAACCCTAAACTGACTGACGCACTCAGTCACTCAGATGTCTTTATGTGGTTCCTGGGAGATAGTCAATTCCTACTAACCTTTAAAACTTTGAACTGCTCATAGTCCACAGGGCCAGTGACAGTAATATCCCCTGTGTATTTGTTGATTTCTAATATGTCTTTGGGTTCATCCTCAACACCTTGACCATGTATCTCGAAAAAGACGTGTTCCTTCTCAACTTGAATCTGTAGTGAGTCAGAACACAACACCACACTTTAATCATCTTCCTTCACCTTGTCATATGTGCTATTCATACATTCAAATCCACGGACAATGTCATACTCACTCT
>NW_018127986.1:845365-847858 GCF_001952655.1 Monopterus albus | reverse complement strand
ATAGCCTTCACTGATACTAAAAGAATCTATGATCCAGTCTCTTTTTTGTCGTTGCAAAATTCCTGAAGACGACCTGTCGACTCCCAAACACTGCCAACACATTTAATCACATTATGTACATTAGACTAAATACAGCTGAGATGTTGTGTGTATTATATTTATGTTTATTATTTTCAAAAGCTTTTTAAAAATGTTATCAATTAGACTGAACAAAAGCCACTCAGTTTGTGCACATGATTGCTCCTCCAGCACACAACTGCAAAGAGCCTACATGCTAATGTTGACAAGCATAGCAGGGATCTACTGTATTTGTTGTTCTTCAGTCTGATAAATATTTAATTTGTAGCAGTTCTGAATGTTGACAACCAAAAAAAAATCTCCCTACATACTTATAATTTATAACTTTGTCATTTTTGTTGTTTTCTTGATTATTAACAGGACAGGGCCTGTTAATATGTAGATTATATTCCTATATACATATGGTAAATCATATTCTGATTTATGTTGTTTGAGTCACCGGTTGAAAATGGATTCTAAAAACAATCAATAATGTTGGGATACAGAAATAAGACATAAGTTAGCACTGTTTTAAATATTTTTTAACCTTTTTGTTCAGAAAGACTGCCATCAAAGATAAATTCTTACCAGTATCACGAAAATACCGAGGTGTATAGTTTCCATATTATTTCCAGACAATGTGATGCTATAAAAGTTGATCCCTCCAATAACATTTATTGCATGCAGCTGAATGAAACATGAACTACATGCCAATGTTGGTTTTGGCTGCACTATACCTGTGAGTGGGAGGGCCTGTGTTATGACAAATAAGTTTGTAAGAACTTTATTGGTTCAGCCTGGAAGTTGAGAGGTTTCACAGCAGCTGGGTGTAGCACTTTCTAATTAACATGAGAATCCAATTTCTCATTTTGTACTGTTTGTTAAAGGGTATAATAATGATAAATACATGCATACATACATAGAATATTATGAAATACATAAAATGAGATCAAGTTGCATGTAAAACTTATAATATAGAAAGATAAGAAGCCTTTATTGTCATTGTGTCAAAATACAATGAAACTGTGAGACCCTTCCCAGCTGTTAAAGATAGATATAAATGAACACACACATCTTTACATAAATAATACATCCATACACACACAGAATCACCTTCTACATCATATGCTAACATTCATCATAAACATCATAAAACGGGCAGCTATTACACATAATACACCCACACACCTGCTGTATTGATGACCCTCTGTAGTGCCTTTATGTTGGCTGCTGAGCAGCCAGCAAACCACAGAGGCAGTATGAGTGGTAGAAGGCCACCAGCAGCTTACTCCATAGGTTGTTGTTCCTTAGGACTCACAGGTAGTGAAGCTGCTGCTGTGCTCTTTTGACAGCAGCTGTGGTGTTGATAGACCAGGAGAGGTTGTCAGATATGTGGGTTCCCAGGAGGGTTGGGTTTAAAGCTGTGAACTCTTTCCTCACAGTCTCCATTTATGAAGATGAGAGGGTGGTCTGCTCTGCACTTCTTGAAGTCTAGGATGAGTTCTTTCTATTTTGTGTGTTCACTATCAGGTTGTTTGCAGAGCACCATGTTGTTCATTTCTGGTCCTTGTCTCAGTAAGCGTGTTCATTACACCCTGAGAGTAGTCCAATCACTGTGATGTCATCTGCAAATTTGATGACAGAGCTGGAGGTGTAGCTTGGTGTGCAGTCATATGTGTAAAGTGAGTACAGTAGAGGGCTCAGCACACACTCTTATGGTGAGCCAGTGTTGAGTGCAAGGGTAGAGGGGACGTTAGGGCCAAACTTGACAGATTGAGGACCGTTTGTGAGAAAGCTCATGATCCAACTGGAGCGGTGAGTAGAAAGGTCCAGGTGGAGCTGTTTCCTGATCAGCATGTCTGGTGTAATGGTAATAAAGACTGAGCTATAATCAGTGAAAAGCATCTGTAGGTAGGTCCCTCTGTGTTCCAGGTGATCCAGTGCCATGTGGAGAGCTATGGTAATGGCTTCCTCAGAGTTATGCAATACTTCATACGCTTCCTTTCACAGTAACAAGGTTTATTTTTGTTTCAGCATTTTGGATAAAAAAAACAAACACCTTTCATCACAGTTTTAGTCTTTGTCTGTCAACTCAAGCTGAATGAGTAGACAGCCACTAAAAATAAAATGAACTGGACTAGACTCTTATTTTGATAAGAAGTGTCATGGAATAAAGTTTCATGTAAATGAAAACACTGTATGTTGGACTATTTCACAATTACATTATATTATATTATTATTATTATATTATATTCAATTATTTCATACTGAATACTTAAGGTTTCCATAAACCTTGCGCAAGCTGTGAAATAATTGTTTTTATCATTATTAAATTCTGCTCTAGTTTTAATTCATCAAAATTTTGTGGCCTAATTTAATTTCATTGACTAAGTTTCTTAATCATTAAGTTCAATATAATTTTTTGTTTAGTTTAGT
>NW_018127986.1:842890-845301 GCF_001952655.1 Monopterus albus | reverse complement strand
GTATGATTTTTTTTTAGTTGACCAGCATAACTTGTTTCATACTGTACCTTCTTCCTTTCAACAGAGAACTTGTGTGGTTTCTGTGCCGGTATGATACCACTGAAAATATGCTGACTGACAACAAAGTGACTGACAGGTCATTAAAGAAATCTTATTGGCCTCCATTTTGTTCTTTAAGTTCTATAAGCTATATTTGTCATACAATAAGGATTTGTCATTTTCTAGATGTTCTGGTCAGCACCTACATTATTGGATAACAAAAAAGATCGCTAACGTACTAATTAGAAAAGCTCCTGTAAAATTTGCACAATCTCATCTAATACCCTTCTTTATCATATCTGGAAACACTGGTATACCTGTCTTTTAAAGGGGCAGTAGTTTTATGGGTGTTCTTGTGCTCTCATTTTTATGTATTTTCTGTTTTTATTGTTTCGTTTTTAAACTGTTCTTTTATTGCTTTTATTTTATTTGTTTTTGACCTTGGACCTTGAGTCTGTAATAAAGTGTCATCATCATCATCATCATAAAGCTGTAGATTTACTGAACTGAAATCCTGAGCTCAGGAAGTTGCTCCACTGGGAGGGTGAGAATGAAACCTATTTTAATAATGTCGAGCTTTTCTCTTATCCACCATAGAATAGCAAAGAAAACACACCATAACATCAATCATTTAGCGAATGTGCTGGGGGGAAGTCTTGCATAATCTTGTATGCAGCTTATATAATTTTTTACATGTTCCAGCTAGTATCGCATGAAAGCCGTGTGGGATATTTTGCAATGAAGCAAGGAAGCTCTAACACTATTTACAAGCTGCCCTGATGAAATGATTTCTCAAGAAAAAATTTAAGAAGTGTAACTTGACAACACCCTACGTGGGAGGTATATGCTATGTGAGTGCCCTCAAGTTGATCAAGACAAGCATATTGCAGTTTGGGTATTTTCTCTGTGAGCTAATGGGTGGGAAAATTACCGATGTCATTCAAGTAATGACAAGGCTTTTATCTGCATTAGCTACACATAAAAAGACAAGGTGTTTTGCTGTTTGGTGCTTATCATATTTTTTTACTTCCTGCTGTAGCCTAAGATACTGTATCAGCACTTTTGAAGTTTCCGGTTGTCTTATTGTGTGTGTGTTTATGATTCATGTTTTTGCATGTTTTATGTTGTCTTGCTGCATCCAATCTGATCTGAAATGAAGGTTAAAAAAAGATGTATCTTCAATTAGTCTTTTACTGATATGTGTGTAGGTTAGAAGTTTCAGATCAGCATAGTGTATCTGTGCCACGCCTTGCATTTGACCTCTCTGCTTAGTACATATATTAATTCAAAAACAAGTTCTGCTGCTTTTACTGGCTGACTGAGCATCTTTCAGGAAGAGCTTACATCAGGAACGCAAAGCCAATGTTAGATATAATGCTACATGAACCAACCCTCTTGTAGACAGACAGGTGTTTTTATATAGTAACAGCATTGAAAACAACTGCTGTCATTGGTTTTAAGTGTCCATAATGTTAGGTGGGAATATTACAGTTCCAATGGCATTTCTGCTGTGACCACTCCCTCATTTAGTCTCTTCATTCTTGGCAATTCATCTGTGTTTACACTACAGACTATTGCTACTGAAAGTGTAGAAAGAAATTCTTGATAAAATGATATAGTGCTATGTTATGTATTTATGTTTATGTTATGTTCAAATAATTGTTTAATCTGTGTGACCTTTGTAAAGATTTGACCTGTGGACATGAAATGCTGTAAGGAGGTGCAGAGAGACTCAGAACAACAGGAAGTCGTGCAGATACATACTGAGATGACTAAACTGTCTGCACGAGAATTGTGTGTGGGCGTAAGGTCTGATTGTCTTGGCTTCAGATTATCAACATTTATCAACATTATATGAAATTCTAGGATTGACATTATAATCTGCATTACCAAATATATCTACAAGTTTACTTTAGTATCATATGCTTTATGATTTACTTTTGCTTTAACCAGCTCACTTGTCTTTAAGAATATAGGAGACATGTGTAAGGGTGTACGAGTAGACAGGAAACCACATACAGGAAGTAGACCAGGTTGCATAGCAATGCTCAAGGTGCTTCCTCTAAAACTGTCTATTGAAAGGTCAGGATGTGTGGTTCTGAGAATGTCACAGATCAAAATCTGCCTGGCGACAAGATCACCAAATGAGGGGTCAGAACGAGGTGAAGAAACCAACCAATGAACAAGGATGAAGGATAACGCTGATGACGTCAGATCATTTGCATGACTCTTATTATAAATTCTTTATGCAGAGGAAACTCGTGGTTCCGGCTTCCGGCAGCAGCTATGCACTGACTTCTCTGTGTGATAGGGCTTCAGATAGAAACGGAATCCAGAGCTCTGTAATTGCTTTTCTTCATCAAGGTTGTAAT
>NW_018127986.1:841404-842804 GCF_001952655.1 Monopterus albus | reverse complement strand
GTTCCACGGGGCTCTGTGTTAGGTCCAATTCTCTTCACTTTATACATGCTCCCTTTTAGGCAATATTATCAGGAAGCACAGCATAAATTGCCATTGATATGCATCTGATACTCAGTTATATTTATCTATGAAGCCAAATGAATCAGGTCAGCTGGTCAAACTTCAAGCATGTCTTACAGACATAAAGGCCTGGATGACCTGCACCTTCTTACTTCTAAACTCTGACAAAACTGAAGTTCTTGTGCTTGGGCCTGAAAACCTTAGAAATCTGCTGTCTAATCATATAGTTACTTTAGATGACATAGCTCTTGCCTCCAGTACTACTGTGAGGAACCTTGGAGTCATCTTTGATCAGAATATGTCCTTTAAATCACACATAAACCAAGTCTCTAGATCTGCCTTCTTTCACCTGCGCAATATTGCAAAAATCAGGAGCATCCTGTCTCAAAGTGATGCTGAAAAACTGGTCCATGCATTTGTTACTTCCAGGCTGGACTACTGTAACTCTTTACTATCAGGATGTCCCAATAATTCCCTAAAAAGCCTCCAGTTAATCCAAAATGCTGCAACACACAGTATAGATACCGGTTTTCATCAGAATTAATTTGACAGTTCTAGGTGAAAGGTTAACCAATCAGAAAAACATAAGTTTGTCATCACAGAGCTGTGTTTTCGTGAGAGAGGTGCAAAAACCCACAGGGCTAAATACTCAGAGACAAGTCTTACACATAGTCAGTGCTGCTCTTCAGACTTCGAGATGAATCCAGGTATCCTCTTGAAAAGAAAAGAGTAATACACTTTTTATTTTATGTTTTACAAAAGCATGTATGTTAACTGAGATCATTTCATTCATTCATATCAGAGTCAGCTTATTGCGGTAGTAATGACATGAGCCCCGGAGAGCCGCTCAGTAAGTATTCTGCTACGTTTTTTACAACTCCTTGTATGTATATATTAAATATATTTTGAAAAAAATGTTTTTATCCCCGCGGGTAGGCAGCTATTTGAGGGCATATGAAGAAGCTCCACGAGGCGTCCGGTAAGTTTAAAGAATCATGTTTAAAATATATACACCTCATGCCCAAAATAAATACGTGTTCTCTATTCTCTAAAAAAGAAACCGGCATCCGTTTCATCATACTCAGTTGTTGACAGACAGGAGGGCTGCAGGATTGGATTGCACACCCTAGACAAGACATTCACCCACCCACCCACCTCCTTTGGTATGACCTTGGGAGCACAAAGAAAAGACAGAACTTCATGCTAGAGCTGTGTACAAAGACTTATCTGATCATTAGTAACTTCTGGTAATTCTAGTAGGAATAATTATGGGCAAAGTAAAACATAGCTGAATCCTCAGCCACTGCAGGTGTGAGCTGAGTCTGTAAAAGCCAATGTAA
>NW_018127986.1:837711-839870 GCF_001952655.1 Monopterus albus | reverse complement strand
TTCTATTCTCTAAAAAAAAAGAAAGCGTCCCAAACCCTGATCAGGAGCAGCGCACAGAGGACACTTTGGAAAGTAAGTATCAGCAGCGTTTAAGTTGTAATAGGTTATCACCTCGTGTAATAATAATGTTTTTCAACTCAATTCCAGACTGCGTTCTGCTTCAATGCACTGAATGCTCCAGCCTCCTCGTATACAATTCGCTAGACAGAGGGGAGCAGCAGAATCAGGACTCTGCAGACCCTCAGTGAGCCCTGGAACAGCAGCAGTGCCAGCAAGAGGGGCCAACACCTCCCCAGCCTGAGGAAGAAAACCCCCGGCGGGCAAAAATCCAGCGTCCTTCTTCTTCAGCTTCCTCCTCTTCTCCCTATTCATACGCTAATGCTATTTCACCCCAGCCTTTATTGTTTTTCTCAGCTGTGGACAGAGCAAGACACTGCTGAATAATCCAGATTATTGTTTATGGGCAGACCGACCTGAGGCTCAGCTGAATCAACAAAAGCAGCCAGGTGACCAACCTCAAATTAACACTATACACACCAGCTTCACAGGTGATGGTTTCCATAAGCATGAGATAAACAGTACTAAGGGAAGCATCAAATCCGTAGTTTGAAACCTTGTTTTTCCTTTGTGCCCTTTCTAATAAAGTTTAAAGTGCCCATGGCATGCTCATTTCCAGTCATTTAATGTTTAATCTTGGGTATCTCTAGATTAGCTTTGCACACATCATAACACCAAATAGTCTATAATTAATTATTTCAGAATCATAAAACCAAAGAGTCTCTTGCTAAAAACGAGAGGCTAGTTTGTGAACGCGCACACCTCCTGTTGCCAGTGTTGTCGAAAGTGGACAGCACAACGAACCGCAACGGCATTAATTAATTTGAATTTCTCCTCCATAGATAGATAAACAACAGTAAATGTACTGATGAAAAGAGATGTGTAACACTCAAAAGAAAGCGGTTAATTGAGAAACCCCATATTTTAACCGGCATAATGTAGACATAGCCACCTCTCCAGCCTTATAACAATTATGTCTAACGTTACAATGGTAAACACTAGCCCGCGAAGGAACTTGGGCAATTTGCCAGAGTACAATTACAGGGATCCGGCACAAGATGGGGGTGATGATTCACCAGATACTTCAGCTCTACAGCAGGCAAGTGCCTCTGATTTTGACTTATTAGAAGAGGCTGTAAATAATCTTCTGGACCAAATACACTCCTTTCAACACCAGGCAGGTTCAGGTCTCCGCAAAAATCAGAACAGCGCCTCAGATAACAGTCACAATAACGCTCACAATGAACAAGAGAATCAGCCAGAAAATGATCAACAGCCTTCCCCCTCCTCTTCCTCACCAGAGCAAGTCGCACGTGAACCTGATCAAACACCGGCTGAAACAACAACCGCGACTAGAGCGAGATTCAACATCTTTGAAATAAGACGCTTGTTAAATATCGATCAAGAGCCTGAAGTAAATTATGGAAATTTCTACGGTAATGTCATGGGGTCTGTCTCCGACCTGGTCCAACAAGCGTTAGACAGGTGTAACCCGGGAGATCTTCTCCAGCTTGAATTAAGGGGGGATGCGCTTCGGAGAAACGTCTCTGTAATTGCCAATGCCTCAGATGGCCTTGATCTCACCCAATTTCAAGATCTGTTAGACCAGGCAATACAATTCAATTTCTCAATCTTTACTGATGGCACTCTGGTTGTACAAATGGTTAGCAATCCTAGCGGGGGGACCGGCTCTAAGTGCTTTCTGAGACAGACCTTAAATTGTGAACTTGTTCATAAGAAGCAGAAATGTCTGTACATGGTTGAAAATCGAGATAACCAGCTCTGCTTCGCAATCAGCCTGGCGCATCTCCTATTTCCTGAAATGAGAGATGATGAGGCCGAGAGGAAAGGGCGTGAGTTTCAGAGACAAGCAGGTCTAAACGACCATACGCCTGTGTGTTTTACCCACATACAAAAATTCAAAGAGGTCACTCAACGTAAAATTGTGGTGTTTTACAGAGCCAAGAAAGAGCATCTGAATGTATTTCAAACCTCTAACGCTCCAAAAGATCACCCATTATACATGTTCTTATTTGACAACCATTATTATGGTTTAAAAAATCCTAGAGCGTTCATTGGTTCCAAGTAGTTTTGCGAGTAAT
>NW_018127986.1:835946-837623 GCF_001952655.1 Monopterus albus | reverse complement strand
TGTGTGACAGGTGTACCCGGCAATGCGCTTCAGGTTACTGTTTGATGAAACACAGGGAGTTAACGTGGCGCCCGCAAGCTGAAACACATGCCAGCCTGTGCCAAATCCATAAAAAATGCTTAAAATGCTCGAGACTGTATTACATCCCTATGAGTAAACAGACTAAGCCGCACAAATGCCCCGAGTCCACCTGCCACACCTGCTGAGGTGTAATTTATGATGATGGGGATCATATGTGTTATATCCAGAGCTTACCCATGCCAGAAAAAGAAGATCATATTCCTGATAAAAAATTAATACTCTACGACTTTGAAACACACCCTGATCATAATGGTGTGCACGTGCCATTTTATGTGAGCACAATAACAGCGAGCGGTGTGGAATGGGGTCATTTCAGGCCAGATTGCGCTATGAAATTTTTAATGCATTTCAGAAAGCCACGCTATCGCAGAGCTGTGTTTTTAGGCCATAATTCAAAGGGTTTCGATGGCCATATTCTAGTCAGTGCTATGCTGTCTCTGGGGATTAAACCCAAATTGGTTCTTCAGGGTACAAAATTGATATTATTCACAGACCCTGACTTTCAACTAAGGTTTATCAATTCTGCATCTTTCCTCCCGTTTCCCCTAGCAACCATACCAAAATATCTCGGCTTCACAGACTGTGTCAAAGGCTTTTTTCCCCACCGGTTCAGCTCAGTGGAGAATTTGAATTACAGTATGTCGGGCGTTATCCAGAGCCAGAGTACTACGGCTGTAATCAAATGACTCAAAAGAAAAGAGAGGATTTTATGAGTTGGTACTCCACCGTGTGCCATGGCACGTTTGATTTTGCAAAGGAAGCTGTAAGATATTGTAGAAATAACACTTTGATTTTTATGAAAGCCTGCATGATTTTCAGAGAAAATTTCATAACCGAAACGGGTTTGGATCCATTCAAAGATCAAAGTGAAGGGGATCACACAGAGCTACGAGTGCTGTGAGCGCGTTAATTTTGACTCTGTCAAATATTTAGTGCAAAACTATATTGAAAAGGCAGAGCCTGAAATCTTGACAGCACCTCAGCATAATATCATCAGAGATAAAAAAGACCTTTGATTTAAAAATCTCCTGTCTCGATAAAAGATTTAGAGTTGTGTTTGACAAAAGACGCTTACTTCCAGGAGGCTCAAGTGTGCTATTTGGTTACTGATGGAGGAGGTAACGGAGAATTTTTACCCCGGTCTAAAACCACCTTTTTCCTGCATGGTTGTGGGTCCCAGCGGTGCTGGAAAGACTTTCTTTGTAAAAGAGTTTCTGAAAAAATGTGAATATGTAGCCAACAACATTGTCTGGATCTACACTTCCTATCAACTAATGTATGCTGATTTGCAAAAAATGAATAAAGGAATAAAATTTGTGGAAGGTTTGCCTTCGTCATTCCAGGATGAAGCTCTGTTTCCCAGAGATCAGAAACACCTCATTATTTTGGAAGATGTTATTTGGACCATCCAGAAGTTGTTAAAATCTTTACTCAATACCATCACCACAGGCAGATGTCGGTCATGTTTTTAGCACAAAATATTTTTCAGAAGGGGAAATACAGCAGAACTCTGAGCCTAAACAGCACACACATTATTTTATTTAAAAATCTGCGTGATAAACTGCAGACCTCTATACTAGTGCATCAGATTTTCCC
>NW_018127986.1:823585-825022 GCF_001952655.1 Monopterus albus | reverse complement strand
TCTGCAGAGCTGCATTGTGACTTTTTTTCGGAGCTCGTAAAAAATCTCCTCCATTAGCATCACCATTAGCAGGTACGTTGCTAATAACACTGTATAATCTCATACATATGTTTGTCATCAGGCTCTGTTTTAACCATCTAAATAATTACCCCCAATAAATAACTCTGGACCAGGGGTCTCCTTTTGAAACTAAATATCTGGCCAACTCTGGTCTAGCTCCATGTCCAGTTTGTGTTTTATTCATCTGACACTACATAATAATGGCTATGTCTTTTTTAAAACTAGCTGTCTCAAAGGGGACATCTGTTATCTTCTCATTTTTGTAGCTAAATATCCACTTAACTTTGTTTTAGCTGTTTGTAATGGTACATATTGACAACTCCTACTCTCTCCTATTTTTACTCTAATTTAATATACAAACCACTATATAACACTACTAACAAACCCTAATAATAAAAATAGCTGTTTCACACCTTAACTCAAGGAGATCTGCTGTCTTCTCATTTTGGGGCGGGACAACGCTTCTGATTGGATAACCTTTCACCTAGAACTGTCAAATCGAGTTTGATGAAAACTGGTCTCTATACTGTGTGTGCCATTGCATTCTGACTCACGTGATTTGTTTGCTTTCACATATCAGGGTTGACTCCCCCTCCATCTTTAACCACGTCTTGCGACAAAACTTGAAAGATCTATCATGTCCAGCGGGGGTCACTTTGTTACAATATGTTGATGATCTTTTGTTAGTGGCTCCTGACTCAGAGACCATAATGACAGCCACTGGCTCTTTGCTGTCACATTTAACCTGGAATGGCTTCAAAGTCTCCAAGGACAAATTGCAGATTGGGAGACCTCAAGTCTCCTTTCTGGGATGCGTGGTGTCTGCTTCTGGCCTACACATGACTGAGTCACAAAAACCTGACATTTTCTCACATTCTAAGCCCACTACTGTTAAGACCATGATGCAGTTTTTAGGACTTATAAATTACAGCAAGAACTTTGTGCCCAATTTCACCGGCCTTGTGGCACCTCTCTGTGCCATGCTTACAGAGGTGGGCTAAAAGAACTATGGTTCTACCTTGTTGTGGACTCCACAAGCAGAGGAAGCTTTTGTTGCTATAAAACAGGCTTTGGCACACACATGTGCTTTGCATGCACCTGACTACCAGCCTTTTCATTTGGATGTTGATGAAAATGACGGCACTGTGAATGCCGTCTTATTTCAAAAGGGGGATGAAAGTAGAGGACACAACTGAAAGGTGTTGATGTACTACAGTTCTAAGTTGGACAATGTTGAAAAGGGACATCCAACTTGTGTGAGACATGTCGCTGCGATCGGTCGAGCGATACTGAAGACTTCACATATTACAATGGGTTATCAAACTGTTGTACACACTACACATGGTGTCAGGGCATTTCTGGATTCCAAAGCTTTCA
>NW_018127986.1:817185-823315 GCF_001952655.1 Monopterus albus | reverse complement strand
TTTTTACCGATGTGATAGACGCTGTTGAGTGGTTTAAGAGTGGCGCCAGCCACAGGAGCATAAAAGATATGTCTGTAATCTAATATAAATAGTATAGTGGGTTGTATAATGATACTTCTCTTGTTAAAGGAGAAACAAGCTCTTTTTCAAGATAAATAAAAAATCAGATTTTTAAATTTCTGAGGAAAAAGTACAAGAACATAAATTTTGTAAGGCAATTTAGTACTGTGTATCTAACCAAATTCTAAAGTATTTTATAATGCTGGACTGAATTAATTGCATCTCGATTTAGAACTTGGATAGGATTGGGAATTTCAGTGACTGAGATACACAGCATACATTTAGTTTTTCTGGAGTTTAGAACAAGCTTTACTGTAAGTTAAACAGAGAGGTCTGCATGCCTTCAAATGCAGCCCAATGGCATACAAGATAATATCATGTGCATTGCAATGTTGGTTTGGAAAATAAATGTTACTCATGTACAGGATAAAAAAAGCAATGGGCCTAATATTGATCCTTGGGTAGCACCTTTATAAACCCCTTTAAGACTTGATTTAAAGCCATCTGGAGCAGTTTGAGCTCTTCCAGAGAGGTAACATCCCACAGGAATCAGCTTATTTAACTAAATGTTGTCATGGAACAGTATTAATTCCATCTTGAATCAAACAAAATACAACCTCTCTTAGATCCTTGTGTCATGGATAGATGCCAGATACCTGCTTAATATAAAAATCACATTCCAGCCATGCCCTTTAAAGCTGTATGTTTTTTTCTTGAATTGCCTGGTGACAGATTCCTCCCAGGGTCTTGAACTTGGGCCCCAAATCATTCAGAAACTTCAAATCATCTCCCAGGTTGCTGAGTGACAGCTCATCCAGTGACTGGCATTTGCTGCCCTGTCCTTCGTATGCATATTTGTAGGGGCGGTACACTGGGTAGTCTACCTGGTCTCCATCGATCATGTTGAATTTCTATAGAATTAAGGATTCAAAAATAGATTTCTGAGTCATTTTGTCAAAAAGATGTCACACCAAAATGCAGTACATCTAAAAAGACCGTCTGGTATGATGGATAATGTTACATTCATGGTACTTCTTTCATTTCTAAAAACTGAGACAAACAAACTTGTGACAATTTGCAGTTTATTGAGTAATCGATGGTCATCAGTAAAGACAAATGCCTCATGAACATAATAGCACGGCTTCTGTTCAGTCCTGTGTGGTGAAATTAAAACTATCTTACCCTGTTGATGTGATCTGCAATATGTTGATTTGCCCACAGGCCTAAAGAGTCATGGTACCTTGGTGATCTGCCCTGCTGATGGAATAGAGGACTGTGAGCTATGCTATAAAACACGAGCTTCCCAAAGCTTTAGCAACATACAGTATGTATACAGTGCAGTCACAGCAGTTTGTATTTTACCTGCTCATTAAAAAAAAAAAACATCACTAAAGAGCATAACTTACTTGGTAGGTGTTCATCCTGTTCGCAGTCTGTGTAGAGTACTGGAGTGAAGACAACAGACATATTGTAGATTCAGTATTTACCCTAATTTGAGCTTATCTGACAGTCACTGTGTTTGTAGGATCTCTCTAACTGGAACTCTCTAGCACTTAAAAAAATCATGCTAGAACTTTTTTTTTTTCAACACACAAGAAAATGTTTTAATCTAAATCAGGAACCGTGCCAGGAACCAGACACACCTCCTGCTCACGTGTTCCTACAACACAGGTTGTGGCAACCTCTAGTCGCAGGGGTGGCCAATTCCAGTCCTCGAGGGCCGCTGTCCTGCTTGTTTTTCAACTATCCCTGCCTGACCTGCTGCTGATTACCTGGCTCAGGTGTGTTCAGTCAGTCAGAAGCTGGAAGATACCAATTCACTTTATTTTTCCTCACTCCACTTTCATCTAAAATGGTAGTATGATCTAGTGGATTTAAGTAGGCAGTGTGCAGACTTAACGAAATACGCCTACTGTGTCAGAGCAAATGCCAGGAGACACCAAAGTTATCATTACCGATTAATATGCCTTTCATTACTCAAATAATTGATTAATCTATTTGCTTTAAAATGTCCAACAATGGCAAAAAGTTCAGTTTATTACCATAACTGACAAAGAACGCTGTCAAATCCTGACATTTGTAAAACTAAAAACAGCAAGTGTTTGGCATTTTTTTGTTGGAACAATGACTGAAACATTTAAAATGATGAATCAATTATCAAAATAGTTGCAGGTTAATATTTTTATTGATTAATTGATTAATGAAGTCATTGTTGTCGCTTTACAGTCATCAGGAAACGTATGACAACATCGCGTCGCGTCATATCATGACATCCATGACTACTCACCATGGTCTGCCCTTCATGGCTTCTGAGAGAACCTCTTGGAGGTTGCACTCCCAGTGAAGTCATGTGAGAGCTCATCTGTAGGGGATATACAGTGAGGTTAAATCAGGCTGGAAGAGCATGATAGAAAAGAGGAACAGGCCCTGGCTGTTACCGACTGCAGAGTTTCCCAGTTATACAGTATGTGCATGTAGCACTAAATGCTAAATTTATAATTAGTGAAGTCAAATTTTCAATTATTTTTATTTTGTCTTGTAGACACTCAAACACACAAAATAGGCCATTTAAAGACCTGTTACTCACCATGCTGAGGCCTGAGCTGCTGTACATATTCATTTCCTGGGTCATTAGTGGAGGCATCTGAGACATCTAGATGAACAGAGAAAATTAAAATAAAGCATATCCCATTAAATTAAACTGTGTTTATATCTACAGCATTTAACAAAGTATTTTGACAAATGGGAAATGCAGCCACAAGATCAATTTATGGAAAATAAAACTTGTAGCTTCACAAATCATACACAGTAATTCTTTCTAACATACATTCAGTCAACTCCTTATGTCTGCTGGCATTTCAAAAACCTTTTATTCAATGCTACTGTAGTGCTTTGCATTAAACATTGCAGTAAATGTAATCACTGGCTACTGCTAAAGTTCACCCTGCCAACTGCCTGTTACACAGCTCTGTATAAACCCTGTAATTTATGCCATAAACATGTCCAAAACAAACATCTTAACCACAGTCTTATTTCGCACGCAGTGCCTGCAGTTCCTGTCATCTGTCAAATAACACAAACAACAAGATTGCAGCCACATGTTCTAAAACAGGCATTTTTTATGTACTCTTGCCTTTTGACACACCCTGACATTGTGTCCACTAGGCCTGATAAAGCCAACAATGAAAGGGTGAATGACTGGCGGATTGGGGAGAGGTGGAGTACCTGCACTGTGGCCTGTATTAGGCCATCTGTCACAGCTACATCATTTGTAGGTGTCTGGAGCAGAATGGGTTCGGCCTGGCAAGGAAGAAAGAAAAAAGAGCTGATAATAAAACAGACCTCCCAGAAATGGGTAATACATTTAGTGAAGAACTGCGGTACATGCTGGCAGAGTCATACTCCCTCCAATTTGCAACCCACTGTGCATGCAGAGCCCCCTCCTTCCTGGTTGTACTTGATCAGGGTCTGGTTGCCCTCATCCTGCACCATGGGGAGCTCCTTCTTTCCACACTGACATGCAAAGATCAGTAGCAGTACTGCAGACAAAGTTCAAAATAAGAACAGTGTATATGTTGCATTTTCAACATATTTTCTACATAATCACTGGTGACCTAATTTAGAGAAGGTCACCTAGCTGGTAAGATAAAGCTGAGTGGGGGAAGCTCCTCCCTCTTTACCACGCCTGAGGCCAGGGAGCTTCCAGGTGCGAACGTGTATAAGTATGTCACCGTGATCAGGATGTTCCTGAACAAGAAAGCCATACTCGCTGTGAAAATTCCCCCCAAAATAAAGGTTTTTACATAAAATATAACCAATCGAAATAATATACAGGACTGTAGTTACAAGCATATAGCACAGGAGCAAGATTAGCAGAAACTGAGTTATGACATGTCAGTTGACAAATGTCCTCGTGACAAAATCTTTAAATCTAAACTGAAGACTTATTTATTTACCTTGACTTCCAGTTCTTAGTAGAGCTTTAACAGTTTTCTTGGTGTTTATCACTTTTATTTGTTTCTATGTTGTCAGTGCTTAATGTTGACTGTTATATTTATGATTTTAAGTTGTTATGCTTAGCAGGTGTATGCAAAGCATTTTGGTCAACTTGTAGTTGTTTGTAAGTGCTATATAAATAAAGGGTGAGTTGAGTTGAGAATTGGTCTGACCCAACTCTTTGTACTGTGTTGTTAAATCATGCTGTTTGGTTTGTGAGTCCTGCAATAAAGTCCTGCACCGGGTCGGGTACCAACACGTTCCTGCAAAAAATGATGTGTAACAGCTAGAAAATACGTTTACTGTACATTAATTCATGGGTACAGGCAGACTAAATGTGGGCAGGTAGTGAGTGAGATAAGCGTAATGTAAAATAAGGTCAGGTCTGATACTGAGCTTTGCAGGTGCAGGATGGGTTTTCATAATTGGACCTGTGCAAGACTTTGGTGGTCAGTCTATGAAATGTCACAATCTCACCCCCTATTAGTTAAATTGTTGGTTTCAGTATAAGCTAACAATCTTAAACCATTTCATTTCTTCAAGAAATTTAACTTATGTCTATACTCACACAGAAATAAGAGCAATCCTGCGAAAATCAGTCCAATGCCAGGTGCCCCGAGGCTGGACGAGATTGGCTTTTTGCTACGGCAAACGTTGACTTCTCCACACTCACACACCATCACTTCCAGAGTGTCATGTCCAGCCATATTCTGCTGGTCCGCAATAACCAGGGGCACTGAGTATTTACCATAAGGAAGCATCGTCACACTAACAAGGCCACCTTCCTGACCTGTTGAAAAATATAAAGAGGCGTGTGTAGTAGCTCTTTGATTGTAATGATGTAAGTTTGTTGTTGTTTTTAGCAAGGTGGGTATACAGATATGTACTAACCGGTGGCGGGATCTAGTTTCCAGCGCTGCTTCACATTTTTGTCATCACCCCCCAGGGAGAAGATGAAGGGCCCACTGAAAGGAGGCAGGTCTAAGTCCTTGGCAGGCACCATGACCTTGTTAACCTTGTTTTCACACATAATGACACTACTGTTGACCAGCTTAGGCGTGTTGTCATTGATATCCCGCAGATGGACCAGGATAGTGCATGTACCTGTGGCTGGAGGCTCACCTTGGTAACCACAGTAAAGGAGAAACACTTCTTTATTAATCTGGGATTTTAGTTTACCAGTAGATCATAAAATCCAGATTGTTTTTCATTAGAATATACAGTAGAGCGCCTTCATACCATCATCTATGGCACTGATGACAATTTTGTAAACACTGTTATTAACAAAAGGGGACTCTCTGTCCATCTTCTTAGTTGTTGTTATCTTTCCTGTTGTCTTATCCACGGCTACCCAGTTGGCTCGATCTTCTAACAGCACATATCTGGTCACAGTATGAGAAAACAATAAGTGGAGCAGAACTGCAGCTGCAGGAAGCCTTTGTTGTGTGCTACAGTCAAAACGGATTTTACTCCCACAGTGAACATTTTGAACTTAAGGCCATGTGGATAGCAAGTCCCCAACTGAGGATGGTCAGACATTTAAATGTTCTGGTGCAACTAGCAGATTGACATTTTAAATGTCCATTATGTCTATTAGCTCACAAAGACAAATACTAGCAGAGGAAATACTGTAATTAATTACAAGTTGACTTAGGTTTTATTGTTTACAGTAAGTTTCCCATAATATTATATTCACAATTAAAGATGTTCTCACACCAAGAGTGATGTGAATAAACAATATAAAAAAGTTTTCAGAGGCCGACTTAAACGCACCACACATATCCACGCCAAACGTGACACGAATATTAAATGTTAAATTTTAAAAGGTTGTGCTACAAGTATACACATCAAGCAGTGATGACCTGGGGCTGGTTCTGCTAAATGCAAGGAGTAAAAGAAGAAAGTGAGGGCACCTTATATTGGGAAAAGGTAACTTAGAAAGTTCCACTGCTTGGTGCAGGGGTTGAAACTGTAGGCTACTATGGTCGATCTACATAAGGATGCCCTTGGGACAATTTGAGGAGTTGTTGCTGCTGCCACAGACCTTGAAGAACCGCCCTGAACAAGACCCGAC
>NW_018127986.1:801060-816765 GCF_001952655.1 Monopterus albus | reverse complement strand
TACTATGGCCGATCGACATAAGGATGCCCTGGGGACACTTTGAGGAGTTGTTGCTGCTGCCACAGCACTTGAAGATCTGCCTGGAATAGCACCTGACCTTATGTCTGAGGTAAAATATATACTGTACACCACTTTAGTAAAGAAATTGGATAGGTTTAGCCGACTGATGCACCATGTGCTTATAGAAACAACATTCCAGTAGGCTGCGTGATGATTGGTCCCACGTGTTCCTATCACTGGGGGAAAAGTTGGAAAGAAACAAGTGTGCTTGATGTGCAAGGATTCACTGACAGAATATCGGTTTAAAATTATTGTTGTTGTGCAAGAAAATCACACAAAATTCACCTCTGATGTGGAAAGACCTTTAACACATCGAAAGAATCACCAGAGATCTGTTTGTAGTGATTTAGAATGTAGACACCAACCTGATGTGTGATACGTTTGAGTCGGCATCTTTGACATTTGGAGTGAAAAGCAACTTTCCTGGTGGCTCCTCTTCCTTCTGATGTATGTGAACTGTTCCTTTCTCAAACTCAGGTGGATCATTGGCATCAATCACTTTGACTGTGACACTGACTGAATGCGGAGGTGGAAGTGCACTTCTGCTAAGGGGTGATTCATTTTTACAAATAAATAAGGGTTCCTCATTCTGCACTCCAATCTGCAATGTGGTAAAACTGGTCTTCTCAAAGTCCTGGCCCTGAAAGAAGCACACATGTTTATGTACCGGGGCGGCTGCTGTTTATGCTAAACCCTAAAATTTTGTTGGACTCTTAGCCTGGAACAGTGTAAAAAAAGTTTCTATTTAAGATTGAAAAAAGCAGAATTACCTTGATGACACTCAGAATACCTTCATTTGTCTCCGGGTCAGTTTCAATTTTGAAGTGTTCTTCCTCATTCCCTTTAATGAAGAAGTATTTTGCACGCCAGCCAGGAGTTTTAGGAGTGTCTTTGTCATCTACTGCAACTCTCAAAACATTATGTTTGGTGACTGCTTCTAACACCTCACTTTGGTACTGGACAGGCAGAACAGTTTCAATTTTAACACCATGCATCACTTTAAAAACATCTTTAATAATAATAATGATAATGATAATCCTTGCCTTATTGTCCCTAAATGTTGGCGGATGACTGTTTGTGTCAAGAATATTGAGAGTAACCACAGTGGTGGAGGACAGAGATGGTGTTCCATGATCTTTTGCTTGAACAACAACTTCATACTTATTTACTTTCTGAAACATAAAAAATTATATTTGAGATTTCATATTAGAAAATGTGTGTGTACATGCAGCTGACCACTGATATAGGTACAGAAAGTAACTGAGCCTCACATCATAGTTAAAGCATCCTTTAACGGTGAGTTGGGCCATTCTTTGGTCAATCTGATGCACATCAATCTTGGGCTCCTGTGGGTTTTGTGAAATTATACTGATGGTGACTGTAGAATTAGGTGTATCCCTCTTATCTCTGTCTGTGACCTGCAGCTGCACTGGCAAGTACCCTTCAGGAAATTGGGAAGAGGATGCACAGGAGAGTGAATGGGTTCTAGAAAGGTGGGAAGCATGGGAATGGAAGAAAAACTAGACAGTATAGCTATAAGAGAGAATAAAAAATGATATTCTGGTCCCTCTCCACTTCATGTGAACTCCGTATCAGCCTTATCACTTTTAACTGTTTTAATTTTTAATGTGATATTTTGATTACAAAATATGCATACTCTTATTCAACTGTATACTCACCCTCTGGTGTGTTTTCCTTTACACTGGCATTCATTCGAGGGTAGGAAAATGTAGGTGCGTTGTCGTTGATGTCCTTTATTTCTACATCAATAGCTAGGTCCCTGTCTATATTTCTACCGGTCTGTTTGTCCAAGATATCAAACTTGATCTGTGGGTAAAGGTACTTATGTAAGATAATTTCTGATGGTTAAAAATGAATATAAAGTGGATTTGTTATCAGATTATTACTAATCCTGTAAGCCCACATGGAAGAGGTCGCATTCTTCCCTGTCAATGGGTTTAAGAGCATAGACGGTTCCGGTATCTTCATCAATGGCGAACACTCCTAGTGGATTCTCAGTGACACCCATTCCACTTAAACGGAATTTGTGGCCATTCTCTCTAGCCTGGTCGTTATGCATCTAGAGTCAGAACACAAGCACATTTGAGCATGTTATTGTCTGTGTGCTTGACCAGGTCACGATACTGAGCTGCCACACTGACTGGTAGTTTCATTTACAGTACAACATCATCACCTGTGAGATTATTTTCGGGTACGGCCCAGGATCTTCCTCTACTACTTCAATTGTAGACAAAACCCACCTTCTTTTGGAACGTGCCAGAAGCTCCTGTACACCAAATATACAGTTAGTGTTTTGCTTGAAGTGAAACATTTTTGTGAGAATTTGCAATTCCATTATGAAAGAGTTACCCGCTTGGCACGCTTCTTGTGGCCCTCACCATGAGACTCAGCCAAGGATATAAATGCCACCTACAACACCAGGAAAACTCAATCAAAACACTCATTTTTGTCATCACAGACTATTTTTAGGGTTTAAGGTTTAGTCTCTTCTCAGACCCTTCCATGCTATCCCGCTGTATGAGGAACTCTGCTTTTTTCCTCTATTCCTAATCTTTATTTCTTCTAATTCTATTATAGCATGTGAGAGTAATGTCCACTGTTTAAGCTAAAACCAATTCCTAGTGTGTATGCACACCTGAATGATTAAAACTGATTCTAATTCACTGCTGCGATCTCACTTTTTACCCGTTTGTCTCTCTCACTGTCCCTCCAGCTCCTTCATTTTTAATTTTGCTCCTGTGATGACAAATGGTGATACGTCTGCTATTCAGTTCTCAGTTACTATTCAGGGAAGAGTTGGAGTTCACAGCCAGTTACGGTGCAAACACACATAGAAATGCCTTCACAAATATGGGTAACTTGGTTTTTGCACAACTGTAAACCAGCATGTGTGTAGGAGGAAAAACCATAGTACATAAAAAAAACACTCCCACACACTGTCAACACTTGTGGTTAATTAAGTAAATATCTATGTTCATGTATTTCATTTAGAAAATCAAGACAATGAACCAGTTTGTCTTTATTTACCTTTGAACAGGAGTATGTTGAGGAGAGTACATCACAGTACAGTAATTAGCAGCACTGAGACAATAATGCCAATTTGCAGTTTTAACAAGATCATTATGAAATCAGCTTTACGGACAAACCTTGGTTATGACAATTATTATGGAGAAGCATCAAACAAAACTATGAATAGTAGAGCATATGAGACAGTACACTTAGTATTTTTTAAATTTTGTGGGTATTTTGTGGTGTAGGGTCTTAACCCCTGCACCAGAGAGCAGCCCAATGTTCGCAACGTCCTTTTACTGATGTGGTGATTTCATAAACGGCTTTATTTTCTATATTAATATAAAAGTATCTAATAGCCATCTTCAAACCAAACTCTGTGGCCTAAACCTTCCAAATAATGTTATTAGGGAAAGGGCAGAGACCGAGAACAGCACACAACAAAGCTCCCCTGTCAGACCCAAACCAGAGAGGTAGTTGAACTCCCACGCCACGGGCACGGGTTTCACCTGCTTCTGAATAAAATCTAGTAATCATCTGACAGACATACAGTACATCATGTTTCAGACAGATATTTTAAATCATCACATTTACAAGTGAAACATCATTTAACCCAGTGATCACACTGAACGCCATGGAGTTTTTCTTTATTTGAATCAGTGAAAAACATCAAATACTGTATGTGGAAAGAGATTTGTAGGTTTTCAACGAGGCTTGTCATCACCAACATGGCGTTTCTTTGATGCTTACGTGGCAGCCCGCTTTTCACTAAAAGGAGTTTGTATTAACAAATACCTTTGAGACCCACATTTATTTATGACAATGAATGTATTTTTTAGGAATGAAATAAATTCTGTAATTGCACAGAAAGTTGTGCAAACCTGACTTTTATTTAAAAAGAAAAATAACTAAAAATATATGTATTGAAATAAATATAAATATGTCTTGAAAAGTAAGTACACTTTCAAATTATTATAACAACAAGAAGACAGGCATCTTTTGACCCAAGCCAATAATTCTGTCAAAAATATTTGTCTAAGTTTATGAAGCTGATATTGTACACTGCTGCTTTGTAAGGCTCGACTCTCGTGTTACTGTGTCAGCAACCTATTTTTCCATAGCATAATGTACCTATATGCATTTGCCTGCAGACCTTTCAACCAAGACAACAGCAGCAGCTAGATGCATTTAGATGTTTTGTGCTATTATTTCCAAGTTTGCAATGAATCACAAGTTACTTTGTCAGCACAAATGGATTGTAATAAAAATAACTCAAATATTCACTTTGTTTTTCACGATCAGGGTTAATCTAATGTTTGTTTCTTTGTGCCTTAGAAAGGCCAGAGATTATTTAAAATATCATGCCTACCAACAGAAGCAGGGAAACTGTCCTCATCTTGGTCCACTTTGCTTGGTATCCTCGCTAGAAGTGCTCCCGACAGGTTAGACGCAGGTTGAACAAGTGTGCATGGACGACAGCCCACAGTGCCTGCAGGCAACAGAATAGCTGAGTTCGGAGTTAACAAAGAGCAGTTTGTTCATGTGCACAGTTATGTGCAATGTGATAGGTTAGATGTTGCGTGGTGCACATAGTTGTGTAAAGGATAATATCCGTTCCCCTTTCTATACTTACTTATGTATTTGCTTCCGTATTTAATTGATTTTTTGAAAGAGTATTTTACTTGATATGATAATGTGAAATTTTATTTGGACTTTCTGGGTGTGTGGGGAAACATGGCTCGGCTCAGGTGTACACCTCTACACCTCTATAGCTCAGGTTACCATGGCTTATTTATGTCTGCCTCACATGGCATGCAAACCCAGCTCAAATTCACAGATCTTTAAAGTATTTTGTTAAAGTCAAAGTCACTGAAATGACATTTTAAACCCATCATACACCAAGGTCACACAAATTAAACCTCTGGCAGATGCTCCGTCGTGGCCGGAGCATTAATGACACATATGTATTTGTGTCATACATCTCTTGATTTCCACGCTGACAGTTCCTGTGATTAGTGATGGCCAATGAGGCTTTGTTGAAGCTTCCACACAGTCTTCACACAAATGGTTCATTACTCGAGGACATCTAGTGGTCAAGAAATTGAAGTGCAGTCAATACGTGTCGCTTATTGGTTCATGGATTGTTTGGGATTTGTTTCACCATGCACATTCCTGTTCCACTACACTGGTTGTATGGTTTCAAGCTGACACAATAAAATATAAAATAAACATGGACACATGTTGAAGACCATGTTTCTTATGTGGCACGTGTGATTGTAACCCTATATACTCCTCAGTTACGTATTTTGTGTTATGAAAACATTTAAATGGTGCTGCTACATTCATGAGATGTGCTCTACAAATTCAGACAAATGTCATTTTCACATGGGACTTGTGCAAATACAGATTATAGTATGGCCTTTGGCAAAGTTTGTTTTGGGGTTCATTGGTAAAAAGGTTCATGGGTATGTAGGTAAAGAGGGTGTGTTTGTGTAAGTGTTTATGAGTTTTTATTGAGAAATAACAGTATATCCACAGTTTTCAGACACAAGCGGTTTCTCCTTTTACAGACTATTTCCCCAGCCTTGGAAAAAACCCGTTCATATGGCACAGATGAGGCTGGGGTACACAGGAAATGCTTGGATAATTCATAGAGGTTTGGGTAACTATATATGCAATATATCTATATCTATCTATATCTTATCTATATCTAACGTTATTTACGACCATCTATGTAACTATAGTGTTATTTAACTATGTAACTACTTTATCTATTTCTTTCTAACTTACTATCTATCTATCTATTGATCTATCTCTGTATCTAGAGTGATTCTATCTGCTACAACACTACTAACTCTCAAAGCAACAAACCAACCTGCTCTGCAAAGACAGGTTCAAATGAACGCCACTAAATAGGGATATCCTATCTCTGAACACACTTGATCCAAAGTGATTCACATGGCAAACCGAACCAATTAGCTGATTCACCTGACGTTCGACGCACCCAACTGCTTCGGACGTCACTCAAGTGATTCAAACGTCACTAGTCACGTGACCGAAACACGCCTCAGCACAGTGGTTCGAAACAATTGCTTTATGAGCTACGGCACATGCTCCGTCGTCACTAGCTGTGTTGTTGATTTCTTTTTTCGTTCACTACTCTGCTTCCTTGATAGCGTCCTGTCTACTCACCTGTCCGTCCTGGTCCTCTGACTCTCCTGGTCCCATGCTTTTCTGTCTACTCATCTGCTCGTCCTGGTCTCCTCAGCCATCACTGCCCTACCCCGGTTATTGTACTATACATTGACTCAGTTACTTTGTTTGCGTGTTCTCCATTAAACCACCTTTTTTCACTAGCACCTGGGTTTGCATCTTGAGTCCTCCCATTTGTTCTCCCTCACCCCCTGGTGCGGGGGACTCAACCTTAACACATTCAGATGTTTAGTAAACATACACATACCAAGGTTTGGTATGTGTATGTTTGGCCCTAGAGTTGTCTGCATTTTTGCTGTGTCCATAACACATCACTTAAATAGCCAAAGGATTACATTACGCAGTGATTATTGAATTCTCTAATGAGAGCATGATGCGTCCAGCTCGCCAAAGGCAATAGAAATTGTTAGGTTGTGGAGCCTCACCTCTTTGTATTATATATGTACTGTATTTTATGTGTCTTATTTCTCGTGAGCTGTGTATTTTAACAGCAATGAATTAAGGTGTGATTTTGAAATAATGGCAATCATGAGATACATTTTCTTACTAAAAGCAGTGAATAGTCAACTTTACTGTGCCCAGTCTTCTTGTTTTATAGTCTATTTTCTTTCACTGATAAATGGGATATTAAAATAGGCAGGGAAACATATCTGGTTCTTTCTATTTCACTGGAGAATTTGTTTTAATTACATCTCTTTATTTGTGCCCATCTAGTGTGCCAAAGAAGCATATTGCTTACAGTGATGTTGGTGTCTGGGTAAAGTCTCAGACATACAGAACGTGAATGAATAGGTGGTACGTTGCTGTTTCCAAATTGATAAAAGAAGAGTCATTTTTAACAACCAAAGCAATCAATCAGAACACTTGACATGTAGAAACTAAACAAGGGGTCAGTAGGTAACGGGCAAGCAAGAGAATTTTATTTATATAACACTTTTCTAAACAAGACTATTACAAAGTGCTTCACAAAATTATAAAAAACAAAACCAAAACAAAAAATATATAATGTGAAATAGTATAAAATAATAAAAACACAATCACATAAAAAATTATAAAAGCACCATCACAAAAATAGTCAGCATACCTCAAACTATACCAGAATTAAAAGCCTGCAAGAAAAAGTGCATTTTCAACAATGTATGGAATGAAGTCAGGTTAGCTGCAGTTCTGACTGCAAGTGGTAAATCGATTAGGGGCAGCTACCGCAAAGGCTCTATCACCCCAACACTGTAGTCTAGAGTAGTCTGAGTACAGTCAGCAGGTGCTGATGTACAGATCTAAGAGATCTGGCTTAAGTATAGAGGAGCTCGGATAAAAGGGAGCAAGGTTATGCAGTGCTTTAAAAACTATTATCAGTAAGATAAAAACAATGAACCAGAAGCCAATGAAGAGAAGATAAAATTGTGCAGTGAGAACACAGTGCATATCTTAACATGGCTGAGCATTGAGAAACCACAGCCCACAGAGGAAACACATGAACATGGGAGCACACAAACAGTCCACACAGCCCGGTCTCTCATGTGAAAGGATTTCATTCTTCCATCTTATGGCTGGCAGATGTTAAATATCTAGATATTTCCAATGCACATTTAATAGTTTAACAAGCACCATCTCAGTCACCAAATATCCAAGATATTATATTTTAATACACACAAACACACACACACACACACATACAGTATATTTAAGCATAAAAAATAATGACTGTATTTTAATATTAAAGGTGAATAATGTCTAATTTGATTCACCTCACAAAACCTGTTTTGCCAGTCAGTTTCTTGAATGGACATTGTTCTGGTTTAATGTAATACAATTTTTTTTTTATTTCAACCCAATAGCTATTGTGAAGAGACTGAAATAAATCTTGGCAGGAAAGTCAACAGGAAAGCTCCTCCCCACTGTTTTAGCCTTAGGTCACCTTAAGATTATTTCTTTTTTTCAAGCATTCAGACAGATCTAACACCTGGGCCTGTGTAGATGACAGGCAAAAGCTTATCATGTAGCTCTTGATGGTTCTTTCGGCATTATTTTCTATGTATTCAAACTTGTGCAGTTTCACTGGACTGTTACTATAAGTTAGGATCCTGGGAACAAGCAGGCGTTCAGACAGAATTACAATACTGTAAGGTCATGTTGTGATGAATTGACATGAGCGGCGGTATCTATGCCCCAAATTTGAGAGTGAATATAAGGGAATGCTCATGGTAACATGTTAAAAAAACAGCCTTCTCTCCCCTGGAGCCTACGTGGCCGGTCAACACAGCACCTTTTCCCGATAATGTCAACATCCAGTACAGCAAAAGTGTAACCCGATACAAATATTTCGCTGCAAGGAGCTATATCATTTTGCCGGTGGCCCCTGCGGTGCTGGTGCCAGCTGCAGTGAACGCAATCCCCCAGAAATGAATGGAGAGGGCTGCATTCTCATTTTTCACACCTTTAAAACTCAGTTTGAATGCAACCTAAGAGAACTGTTTTGTCAAGCAGGTTACAGCCTCAGTTTCAACCTTGATGGCCTCAGTGAAAAAGAGAAGGAGTTAGTGAGGCAATACCTACAGTATGGATAAAAGATGAGGGGTGGCAAGGTGGTAGAACTGGAATGAAGGGATTAAGTCTGTCAACTACTGTTGACTTTGCTTTTAGAAACTCTTGACTTGCATATACGGGTGTGTTTATTTTATTTTATTTTTTTAAATAGTATTTGATTAAAAGATTAAATGTACCTTTTAATCTTGTAAAGAGTATGCCAGACGTTGGAGGTACCATATACAGTAAGTAAAGTCCCAGTAGATATTAAGGCCCGATCTTATTAAAAGGTTGTATCAAGGTCGGACACATAGTCAGAGGCAAAGTGTTTGATAATATGAAAATTTGGGCAAGGAGAAATTTAAAATGATTCAGTATGACCTTCCATTAAACCTTGGGAACTTATCAACAGATTGACCTGAGGGAGAAAACATGCCTGGATTTGAAAATCTCTGAAGTTCAGAGACGGGTTGAGGTGGGATGGAATGAACTTACTGCAGTCATGTAAGCTTTGCTAAGATTTGGGTGTCAGGAAACAAAAATGATGTCAAGCATAGGGAGGATTTTACTGTAATACATTCAAATACTATATATAATTTAGACAAAGGCACTTGACACAGATCCCACCACAGCCACCTGTAATTGTTTTCAGTATAAGTGGAACCCATAAATAATCAAGTAAATCTGCAATCAGTAAGTACAGCTCAAAGTGTAAGGTTTCAGCACATAATACTACCCTGTCAGGTACTGTCTGAGTAGGGGGAATTTATGAGCCATGTGTAATTCGGTGATGAAGGCCAATGGATAATATCACTGAAGGTGATTGTATAACATGCTTTCTGTGTCTCCCTGCGTTCTCCACTCTGTTGGGGAGTTTTTATAGAGTCTATCAAGTTAAAATCACAGTGTCTGCCAGTCAAAACGTAGAAATACTCAGTTCCATGCCTGCATGAAGTCACTGGTCTGTGATTATGTCACTATATGTGCAAGGGCTTAGCCAAGAGGAAGAAGAAAGAAAAGCACTTGACACAAATGTGAGTGGATGACAAAAACAAACCATGCAGGGCACAGTCCAGCATGCGTAACCTATCAGCAGATCACCACAGGCATCCCATCTTGCCATGATCAATGGCAAATAAACCAGCCACTGTAACATGTAAAAATGTGGCTGAAGACAACTGAGCGTAAACTACAGGTAAACTTGTAAAACTAGTAGAACTAGAAGGATTAATACTCAGGAGAGAGAGGGGGAGAGGAACAGTAGCCAGTATGTGTCGGCTCTGTTTGTTCTTGTAATATGGCATTCACATTTTCCCTGTGGGGAAATTCTTTTGTCCCTTACACAGTGAACACAGCAAAGTTGGGCTTCAAAAATAACTTTTAATATATGAGATACGGACTCAGATTGTCACCCGTCAGCTATAATGAATAGGTTAACAGCTCTCTTCAACTCTGTCTTCAAACAGCTGTCAGAGTTACACCCCAGTCTGTTTCCCAGGTGCAACCTGCAATTTTAACCCTTTAGTGAGGTTTTATTAACAAAATATTCACATGAAAAACTGATCAATAGTTAATAGAATGAACTTTGAGGTGGCTCCAGCTAAAAAACAAACAGGCCAGCTAAACAATAACCCCAAATCTTACCCCCCCTAAAAAAACAAAAAGCTCTTAAGCTCCTAAGCTCCTAGGGGAAAAAGATACTCACATAGAAAGGCTAACCCCACCCCTACTACAACTATTACTTTAGCACAGTACCCAGATTTTACACTATTTATAACTACGCCATCTGACACAAAGGACATGGGAGGACCAGGCTCACACACTCAAATCACACGTGTCCCATTTACTGAGAGTTTACACATATACAGAAACACTCATAACGCACACGGGGGAAAGCACAGAATATGACACACAGTACATACACATTGTGAGCGGAGGTTATAACAGTCAGGTCAGGATTACGATGCTGTTTTACTCGTCATGGTTGTACAGGCCCCAGATAGATCCCTTCCTAAGGTGATTCCACTGTCAGGTAGTAAAAGGCAAACAACACAGACAGATTTACCTTTTGCTTCACTTTTATTTTGTTCATAGCAAGATATTCAAATAGAGAGGAGATACACATCATGATTAACACTGAAAAAAGGTTATTTTGAAAGTAGCTATAGGTGGAATACCTGTTACTTCTTAATGTTAACCATTCACACACCCACGTACCAATATTCTCACATATACTTATGAGCGGACACATAAACAAACAAATCTTGGTCGGCTGAATCATTCATTCCTCCTGTGATCCTATAGTCTGCATCCAATTCTCCAATCACATCTCACACGGAGACAAGGAACATAGTAATTAACTTGGTTATTAAGTACAGGTATTGCCTGCATAGATCAGTAATGCAAAGTGTAGTAACAGGAGTGAAAACATAAAGTAGGCACTAACAAGAACAAAATGGCATGCTTTTGCAAACACATTTACATGATACTGTGAATATTTTGCACATGCACGTGACAAGTTGTCAGAGAAATGAAACTTTCTGTTGGGTTCTGATCACAGTGCATCATTTCTGCCTCATGTTGATCTCAAGCAAAATACAAGAAGAACATGCATGAGTCCTGCACTTAGCTGTATCTTTGCACGGGAAAAGTGGATCAGGCAACAATAAACTAAATGCTTTAGCTCGCTACAGTGGATGTGACTGTCTGCCATTTTACAGTAGCTCTCTGGAAAAGTCTGTTAATAAAGATGCACTGCAGCCTTCCTGGTTCACATGGCTGTTGAACACCTGTGCTTTCAAGACATTAGATTGTCAGGAGGAAGGCTTCCCTCTGGCAGTAAGAGGAACAAAACCTGAACTAACAGTTGTTTAATCTCAGCCAAAACATGCTAGTGCATGGGGGTGAGAAAACACCTTTGCCAAGAATTTCAATGAACACTGGGCATTTATCAGTACCTAATAAAAATAGAGTAGATTTTTTTTTTTTTTTTTTACATTCAGGAGACAGCAAATGACAGCCAGGTCAACCATGCAAGGGTTTTCCCCCAAAGAAAAGAATGCAAATGTAGGGAGACGGAGAGAGCGAGATCTCACACTCTTTTACCTTCTCTGTTTATCTTTATACAGAGTAAATCTCAGTCTTTATGATGATTTAGTTCCAAAGCATCTTTGCTCCTCATCTTCCTCCTCTGTGTCTTCATCCCTGGTTTGGGGAACAGAGGTCAGCAGCAGGGTGTCGGCATGGACCTCTTCATCGTCTGACTGAATTACAGGTGTGTCGATTCCACCCACACTGGTATCACTCGAACCAGATGATGTAGAGGACATGCGAGACTTTGAGCTGCAGCAAACTTCATTTTGCCGTTTCAAAGGTGCACGCTCCCTGTAGACAAACTCTTCACCCTCTGCTTCTTCATCTTTGTTCTCACCCTCTGTAAATAGAAGCTGTTAAAACTTGTCAGTTCAACCAGTTTTAGTAATTTCATTTGGATACACCTGCATTATTTAATCTTTCCCATACATCAAATGTATATATGAGGGCCATACAACATTTCCAACTCTAATTTCTGCATGGAAATACATATCAGGTTGTCTGGAAAATGACTATTCAAGTGAAAGTCTGCAGAAACTGAGTTTTAGATGAAGTTGGAGTTATGTGTTGATTTGGAGTTTTGACAAACAAAACAAATACATTTTGAACCTGCGGTTCACCTGTATTTTTACATCAACGCAGGATGTAATGGTGCATTAAGCCACAGTTGGAAATCTAAAATATATGTTCCTGAAAACTGAGCATGTGAATCACCAGAACCAGTCGTATCACTCCCCTGACTCCTGGTAAAACCTGAGAGGAAATCTTGCTTAGATTCAGTGTTGTCTTTTTTCCATGACGTGGTTCTGCTACGGTAGAGCTCACCATGCAAGCACAACTTTCATTTATTCTTTAATAGTATTATATTTGGGCCTGATTCCCGAGCACGCCATAGGGCATCATGTCCTAAATGCATTTTGTGTGTGTGTTTGTTATTATCTAAATAAACACACAACCAAACCTAAGTTGACACAAAGCAAAGATGTTGAGAGAGCAAGAGAGATATTTTGTTTGCAGAACACACAACTCTGAGACTTTGAGAGAGGGCATATGAATACAACTGAGTAGAGGAGGTTATCATTGTGCACATCAGTGGATAATGGCAAACATAAATAAATTATGGACTTGGTTATTTTAACTTATGGTCAAAATATTTTTGTGGATATAGTATCTCAGCAATAAACTATAACTCCACGTTTAAAAGACAGTGGGCCTAAATTGTTTGTGGCGTAGAAGTAATCAGTGCACCTGGTAGCGGAGATGCCAGCACACCCTCGTCTGCACTAGAGCCTGAGTTGAGAAACACGTCAAGAGCCTCCTGGTCAGATATGTCCATCAAATCCATTTGCTCCAGGACATCCACATTCACCTCCATAGAGGAGATACTGCCCATAGGGGCTGAATATACAAGCAGAACATCATATATAATGTCAATACACAGTGTATACACCACAAGCGATACATACTGTATTGTATCATTTCAATCTTGACACAGAAATTAGTTTGTGAGTCAAGGTTTTGTTAATGTTTTGATCTATTAAATTATGTTTCTAAACATTGAATCTATTAAAAATATGTAAATAGTTGAATCTTATATTGTTCTCTCAGAGCACGAACCAGTCACCTATCATTAGTAACATTTCACACCCACTTCTCATTTGATTATGTAAGCAAGCAATGCTTCCAGGACACAGTTCCATGGAAGAACAGACTGACTCACGTTTCCTGCAGTTGACCTGTAAGTGAGTAGAAGGCAGGTAGTTGTCCGTGTCATGCTGGTAGACCTCTTCAAAAAAGCGCTGTCTCTCCCGTAGTTTCAGGTTCTGGGCAGAACTGTTATCCAGCACCAACTGAGAGTTGTCCGTCTCCGCTGAGCAGCAAACCAGACACACAATAAAAACACAAAAACATTCATTTCACTTGTATAATTGTGCAGTATTGTGCTTAAAAATTATTTTTTTTATCAAAAATGTTGTGGTCTTTTTAATCCAATGCAAAAATTGGTTATCTCATGAGATCAGAAAAAAATGAAAATGCTTCTCTTATACACTGAGGAGCTATTACTTTATTGCCAGATGTTACTTGGTCTAGGAGAACATGGGTTTGCTTATAAGGCGCCAACCACAAAACACATGGTGTTTCTGATGCCAGTCATTCTCCATGTCTGCCAATCTCTGGAAGCCGCTGACTTGTAAAATTTAATACAAGGGAAACAAGTCCAGTCATCTTCCACAGTTGATTTTACTTTGTGGTTATATTTACCTGTCGTGCGATAGGACTGCCAACCACCAAATGAAAAGCAGATACAGTAAAAACTGACACAAGTAGTAAATGTCAGGCAATATGGCATTAAACCCCAGGCACAACATTACACTGATTTGTACCTGCAGATGAGTTGTTATCTCATAAAAAGAATGAAATAACTGTTGATTTAATAATCTGCTGTCAAATACTATTCTATTTTCTTTACCCATCAGCCATTTTTCACTGACTGCAAAGCAAAGAGCATGTTCCCATGATATTAGTTTGACCTCTACTGGTCATAATCAGACTTGCATGCAGTTTGTATTGATGGCATTGCATTAGCTATGTGATTAACCAGATATTTGTTTAAATACCTGCCGCAACTGTATATTTTGAAGTAATAATTTATTATTATTATTCAAACCACATTTTGGGGAATTTCCTTGTTCAAATACTCTGGTTTGGATTTGACACTTTAGCATTAAAGTCATATATATTACAATGATTTTTGACTGAATTTGGTTGCTGTGCCATTACAACGTGGCATTTGAATGACTTTCCGGGGTGTTGGCGTTGGTTCGGGGAGTCAAAATCAGGGAAAAGGTTTTGTCAACATGCCACTTATGTACTGTCTGAGCTGAACTTGACTTTTGTTGCCTTGGACAGAATAGAAGTTAGAGCAAACCTTCCCATAGCTACAGTAGCATCATGTAACTTTCCTGGCCTCATATTTGTTTCATTTAAGTGTGTGACAATACAAACAGGACAGAATCTGTCCTTGGGTCTCAACCTCTGCCAGGCTGACCAGCTGTGGTTATGTAACTGTGCTACATTCTCCTCAGCACACACTAAGCCTTCTTTAACTATGCTTCATGAGCTGACACTTTGACTCATGTCACCAGTTTCTTACAGCTGTGTGTGTGTGTGTGTGTTTGTGTGTGTGTATGTGTGAATCTGTAAGTGTGAGCATATTCACATAAACTATATGCGTTCTTATGTGTTCATGCATGCTTTCTTTTTCACCCAGTGTGTGTGTGACAAGTATAACAGGCTTCCATGACTAACCTGTTTACATAATGCTGACAGATGGATCCAACATGCACAGTAAACAGCATTCACTTTACTACATCTCCATCTCAGTGCAGCCCGTCTGACTGCTGCTTTTCCCCCGTTTGAAAACAAGCACGACAGCACACGTGTGACCCAGCATCTCTCTTCAGACAGCTCCATCTCTGGAGACCCAGCTAGGCGATCTGTCAGTCACTCTTCCACCGCCATGAAGGGGTGTGTGTCCACTGTCATGCACTAATAGTAGTCCTTTATTCTGCCATTCAAGTTGTTTGTGGAGGCAGAAAACTACTCTGTGGTTTAGATTTGCTGGTTGATATTTCAACAGTTAGTTAACAACACTGTGACTGACAGAAAACTTAGTGTTGTTAAAATGAAACCGGTGACATGAAACAGCATGAATGTCACTAACATATCAAACTAGAAAAACTGGCCATAGTGGAACAGCTTGAATAAAAAAGCTGCTGCTGA
>NW_018127986.1:787956-801029 GCF_001952655.1 Monopterus albus | reverse complement strand
TTATTTATTCTGCACTGTACACACTAGATTTCCATTCAGTACTACAAATTAAAAGAGTGGCAAATTACTATAAAGATAAAAACCTGGATGGAACTGATCCACCTCTGCCATCATTAGCCCACACCCCAAGAAATGTAGACACACCGCTGCGTAAGTCCACTGTCCGGCCAGCAAGATGGCACACACAGTAAGGAGAACAGTGCGACTTGCTTGTGAACATTATCTCGCAAAGTATTAGGGATCGAAATCAAGGCCGGGCAACATTAATCAATCAACAGTATTAAAGGAGCACGCTGTTTATGGAGACTAGTGACCTCGCCCTGCCAAAACCTGCCAGTGTAGACAGTCATTCAGTAGTGTGAAGCTTGAGACAAGTTTACCCTAAGCTGTTACAGTGATGACGAGGCTTCTGATGATGAAACTACACAGCTTATGTAAATTTCAGTTTTGCTTGCTGGACTTGAGGGGATCTCTTTCTCTTTCTTTACGTGTATGTCTCTCTCGCCTTCTTTGTTTCTTTGTTTAAAAATCACATTCCACTACTCAAGTGGAGATAGCCAGCGGACATGTCAAACCCACGCATGGGCTCAGCAGCATATCTCCGTCTGTCCCTGTGTGGGAGAAAAACATGCATCTAAAAGGCTGACTCAACCAGATAACCTCTGAGCCTTCTACCACCCTGCTGCGGAAGACGTGGAGGAGGTCTCCATGCAAATTGGCTAAGGTTACATTATTACTATGTTCTGTGTGAGGCCCAGAGGATGTTAATAGTCTCCACAGGGGAATCCTTTGCATCTAACAGGGGTCATTAACTGCTAATGATCCTTATGTAACTGTTTGGCTCATCAAGTGAAGTATTTTTCCACTTTCAGTCTTGAGTCCAGTGTTAACTTGCTCTTCGCACTTATATACTGTACTTAAGCTTAAGTTTTTCAGAGGAAAAAACATTGTAGGCAAAGCAATAGCTGCAGAACGAATAACATCAAGTTCTGTATGAACAGTGACTGTCATCAAAACGGTGGCATTGATGTTCGAGACAAAATTGTGCAAGGCTCAGTACACAGCGTCTGATCAAATAGTGCTGTTGTTACCTGAGGCAGCCCATTCCATCCTTAGGCTAGAAAATACAGGTCACGTGGAAAGGATTTACTGGTTCAGCAACGGGCAGCAATGATGGCCGACTGTTGCTGTGTTTGAGAAATGTTGGCTTATGATAGAGCAAAGGAAATACAGGAGAAGTGCACGGCCTCAAATCTGCTGGTTCCACACCAAAATAGTGCTAGTATTACCAGTAGACAACTTTTGTCAATCTGATGGTCTCTACTATAAATCTTTTTACAGATTCACTCTGTACATGCGATGACTGTCTGTCCTGGAGGAGGGATCCCTCTTTTGTTGCACTTTCTGAACTATCTTCCATTTTTTTCCCCAGTTACAGGTTTTTTTTGGTGGACTTTTCCTTATCTGGTTTGAGGGTCTAAGTGTTGTGTGCTGTACAGATTGTAAAGGCCCTTGAGGCAAATTTGTGATTCTTGCTGTTTGCTTTGCTCCGTGTGCTGTGAGCCACTTCAGACTGCGTTGTTTAAAGTGTTATATAAATAAAATTGAATTGAATGTACCAGACGTTCTGTAGTATCTGTTCCTGACTGCTGACACTGCACTAAAACACAACATGGCTTTGTTACAAATACTGACAGTAAAAACAATATTATTTGAAAAGAGAGCCAGAATTAATAATTCAGTATGACCACTGTGTGCAAAATACAGTTGGGGCAGTGATTTACATCTCAGGCTCTTTTTTGCTGATGATTTACCTGAGTAGCAGGGTGGTTAGCCTTACCACTGTATAACAGGATCCAAGAATTATGGTAGTTAGTGAGTCTCAGTTCAGGGAGCACATCATTTCAAAGATATGTGCAGCCTATGAAGGTTTAGTCTTTGAAGAACTGAAGGCTTCAGGGCTGAACCTGCACCTAGACCAGATTACCTTCTAATGATTTACCATAGCATAATTGATGGTTGTCACTCTTAAGGTGCACTAACACGAGCACCAAGGTTTGAGAATATTTATTCTGTCTGCCTTTTACTTCACTTGAAGCCTGAGATGTGTTTTTGTTGCACTGTGACCAGCTCCGGCAGAGCTGTGGGTCATAGCTGACTTTAGCTCAGCTTTGATTGTGCACAATGTGGCCGACAGAACCAAGGATCCATTGTGATTAAAAATGCAGAAGGTATTATTCAACAATACTGTAACTGTGCGTGCTTTGTTCAATATTATTCTGTTCAATAACAGACAACAAAGAGCAGCTTTCTCTCCTTATTTACTTGGTACTGATGCTGGATCAGTGACATGGCATCCTTTTTCTGGGCTGAGTGTACGCTCAAATAATAATGTTGTTAATGACATGCCCCTGCCTTGGGAAACAGTAGTCGGACAGACAGGCTGATGTTTTCAGCTTACATTAAAGTAATCCATTCTTTATACTTCTTTATACTTTACTAAAAACTAAACTCTGTGTTGTTGCTCCTTCAACATAGAAACTGGAATAGGTTCAACTGATGCCACTATTTAGAAAAACATCAGGGGGATGGCTACACTCCAGGTGGAGACAAAAGCCACTGACCAAAATGAGCGTTACAGTATTTTAAGAGGGGGCCTTGAAAATTCCATGGCTCTTGTGTTCTGTGACAGGACCTACGCCCCCTACTCAGAAATCCCTGCTCAATTTCAGAACACACTGAACCATAAGTACCCTGTAACACAGGTTACACAGGACTCCTTCTGTATTGTTACGCATGACTACGCAGCTTATTGCCATCATTGCAGCGTATACACATATGTAGTATGCTGTCTTATTTTGTAAGTGAGAATGAGAGAAAGAAAGAAGGATGTGGTGTTATGTAACCTGAGCCTGCTGTGCTTTATTCCTGCTCTAAAACTGTGGTGTCAGTGATGAGGCAAAGCTTTCCTGGGTCTGCTTGCCTCAGCTAAGCATCATACTAACAAACATGAGGGTGCAGTGACACCATACATTTTTCTGCACAAACACCATCATTTTTCTTCATTCTTTATCCTCCTTGTAGTCCACAGGTTTCCAACAACCCTGATTCTTTCTCTTTTTGCATTTTTCACTCTTGCATTGATGCTGATCAGATCATCAGCAGTTCTTTGTGTCTAGGAGTCTAGCAGCAGATGTAGAGGCGGTGTGTGTGTTTCTGTGGTGATAGGAGTGGACACTCCAAAGCCAAAGGTGACATATGATTTTTCCCTCCTTGTGAATATTCTTCCATGGTCTGATCTTTTTTGCTGCTTTGACTGCTCTGCCTCTGATAATCCACACTGCTAGTCTATTAATTCTAAGTATGATAGAGCATGCGACGCACATTTGTTTCTTTGTGCTGTCTTATTTCTGGCTACGCTATCAGCATCTGTTCTGTGGTGAAAACTCTGAACACATGCGCCATTAGCTTCTCAGTGTCACTTTAATAGTGTAGTCATACATCAAGGAAACGGGGAACTGCACTGGAAGCAGAGAACAAATGCTCCTGTTGAGTCACATGGTGTAGCATTCAGTCCCCTTGTGGCAACTGGAAAGAAATCCCATGCTCATCTTTCTGTTTTCAGTGAACAGAGAGACCGGGTGTTTATGTGACTGCATGGCTAGTCATATCTGACAGCCCATCTATCTCAAACTCCACCCCTCCTCTCCTGCAGCTCCTAATTCCCCCCTGGAGGCCAATGATGGTGTCACCCAGCTTTCAGCAATATACACCCAAATTTTTAGGTATTACTTTTATTATTTACTGAGCCAGTCACTCTGCTTTGCTGGTCTCATTGCCACAACAGTCCATCAAGTATAAATCATTTATGAGTGAGATCACTGCACCACAAGTGCTGTACCTCCCCCCCACTGTGTTTCCCCACTCCCCTGACTGCCCAGACCCACACATTGCTAAACACACAGCTGTATAGTAGAAAGTAAATCCAGACTGGTTTACCACAGCACCTACCATCATCATTGTCACACAGGTAGCACAACCTGAATCCTAGATGAATAAATATTTAACACAAGCACATTATTTATCTTCACCCACCCCTCTTTATCTTAGAGCCTACATCTGTTTCCTCAGGTTCCTGTGATCCCAGTGCTGTGATTATATCTTGTCTGACCACCCACTCTGTAAGTGTCTGATCAGATTGTCTACTCCCATTCCCAAAGCCATTAAAGGTGCTTCACTCCGGGGTAAATGCAATGATGACCCACAGCCATGCCCACTACTCCATATTTAGACCAATCAAAACAGTAATCTTCACAGAGCTCATATGGTATGTAGTGCTTTGCCTCTAATACTCATACACACAGAAACTTGTACATAACGCAGAAAGCACGGGAAAATAACAAATTCTCACATGTTCACATGACACTTAACACAGCAAACTACTCTTCTGAGGACATTGGTTAAATTAAAAAAACAAAACAATGTTTCTATTGCAAGCAGGTGGCAGTTAGAATGTCTTCCCTGCTTCTATGTAAAGACTTTCTTCCTTTAGCTTAGTCAGACTAGTTGTTATCCCATCACTGTGATTAAACCTGCATCAGCAGTGTCGCGCCACCATCAAGTTTGTCAGGCTAATTTGGTTAAAAAGAGATGGCTGTTATTAGTTTGGACAATTAGATTTGAGGGTAATGAGGGTTAGTTCAAAGCTGGACCCGGAAGTTAAAAAAATAAACCGACTGTGTGTAATTTTGAGGTTTTCAATGAGTAATAATTTCATTAATCTTTCAGTGACACCTGCACCACAAGTGCTGTACCTCCCCCCCACTGTGTTTCCCCACTCCCCTGACTGCCCAGACCCACACATTGCTAAACACACAGCTGTATAGTAGAAAGTAAATCCAGACTGGTTTACCACAGCACCTACCATCATCATTGTCACACAGGTAGCACAACCTGAATCCTAGATGAATAAATATTTAACACAAGCACATTATTTATCTTCACCCACCCCTCTTTATCTTAGAGCCTACATCTGTTTCCTCAGGTTCCTGTGATCCCAGTGCTGTGATTATATCTTGTCTGACCACCCACTCTGTAAGTGTCTGATCAGATTGTCTACTCCCATTCCCAAAGCCATTAAAGGTGCTTCACTCCGGGGTAAATGCAATGATGACCCACAGCCATGCCCACTACTCCATATTTAGACCAATCAAAACAGTAATCTTCACAGAGCTCATATGGTATGTAGTGCTTTGCCTCTAATACTCATACACACAGAAACTTGTACATAACGCAGAAAGCACGGGAAAATAACAAATTCTCACATGTTCACATGACACTTAACACAGCAAACTACTCTTCTGAGGACATTGGTTAAATTAAAAAAACAAAACAATGTTTCTATTGCAAGCAGGTGGCAGTTAGAATGTCTTCCCTGCTTCTATGTAAAGACTTTCTTCCTTTAGCTTAGTCAGACTAGTTGTTATCCCATCACTGTGATTAAACCTGCATCAGCAGTGTCGTGCCACCATCAAGTTTGTCAGGCTAATTTGGTTAAAAAGAGATGGCTGTTATTAGTTTGGACAATTAGATTTGAGGGTAATGAGGGTTAGTTCAAAGCTGGATCCGGAAGTTAAAAAAATAAACCGACTGTGTGTAATTTTGAGTTTTTCAATGAGTAATAATTTAATTAATCTTTCAGGGACACAAGGACCTACTGTACTATATGTACTGTACGTCTCATGTGTCTCATGAAGGAGCAAACTGTTTTGTTATGAGGCTCAGAATGATGATTATGAATCATGTTGAGCTCAACTAGTAAGTAGAGAATTAATTCATCCTGTTCAATTGTATATTAAGATGTGCCTTGGAAAACTTCCCAGGACATGTCAGGTTATTCCATTAAAATCCGAGGAGAAATGAGTTTATAGCTCACTGAAAGACAATGTGGTGTTGATTTACAAGAACAATGCTGAACATTTTCTTCAACAGGACTCAAAGTTTACTGTTACTGCACTTCTCCTTAGTACTGCTTTCTCTTCTCGCTACATTTACATTAACTCATACACTGTTGGTTACTTACATGCCAGACGCGTGTTGTGGTTGGTTGACCCAGCGGATGACATGATCCAGTGGTGTTTGGCTTTGTGTGTGTTTGGATTTTTCTTGCCCCCCTCCTGTCAAGGCTCCAGGACAGGATGCTGGTGTGTGTAGCGGCCGGTCATCTAGTCATTGCATCTCTTGACTTTGGCACAAAGATAGTACATTCACAGTACCCTCTTATCTCCCTCCCCTCTTCTCCTCTCTTTCATCTACTCTGCTCTGTCTTTTTGCTGTGTTCGCTGACTCCCTCCCCCTTTTCTGATTGCCTTTGCTGTTCTTTCTAGGTTTCCCTCTCACTGCTTCACACTCTCATCTCACTTGCCTCTCAGTGTCTGTATCTGTCACACACATGCACGCATACATGCACACACACACACACACGCTGTCTGGCTCACTCTGTCAGACAGGCTCTGTAGGGTTGTAGAGAGCTGTGCAGCCTAGGGATGGGGGAGAGTAATAGTGGGCTACGGCACTGTGGCCTGTACCAACTGGTGACAGCAAGGGGGTCAGCAGGATCAGGAGGTGGATAGGCCTTTTACATAATACTGAGGAACATACCAGAACTAAACCCCTCCCATGTTTGCTTTATATTATGTATGTATTTATTCAGTTTTATGTAGGATGAAAGTTTTAGAAGTGAACTATGATAAAGGGAGAGGTCACGAATATTAACTACAGTCTCTCTTAGCATAACAGGAAAACAAAATCAACAGTTTATATGACTGACTATCACCTTGCTCTATGTTATATGTAATAAAATTGAGTTGTGTGATGTAGTTTTTTTACATCATGCCATTTTACTCTTTTAATTGATGGGCTATGTTAGTGCACTCTTTTATTGAGTTTTAAGTTTGTCATTAAAAGCACCTTTGTCTAATAAAATATATTTCATGGTGCCTTAATTTGGTTTAACTAATGGTCTTAAAAGATTATTGTAAGCATTTAGCACTTCCATTAAGTTGGGAGCTCCAGAGAGAAAGCACAGCCGTGCTAGCAGCTCTGTGAGCCCGCTACACGCTGTCAGCACAGTGACAACGCTTACATGTTAGTGCAGGTATAGTGTTTACCATGTTTGTCATCTTAGTTTAGATTGTTAAGATTCTAAGGATTCACTGATTTGCATAAAACACAAAGTACAGTGGGGGCTGATGAAAATGTTTTGTAAATATTTGTTCATAAATCAAAGTATTGAGCAAATTTAAATGTTAGTTAGTTCATCTATCAAAATCTTTTAATGAAAACCAGAATCTCATGGTGATGTTAGAGGCAAAGTCAAGCAATCATTTTTTATTTTAGTCCGTTTAATAAAAACCCAAATCAGAAAAAGTTGGGACGGTATGTAAAATCTAAATTAAAACTGAATAATAATGATTTGTAAATCATCTGTGTCCTGTATTACATTGAAAACAATACAGTAGCACATTATTTGATGTGAAACCTCAGTTTTGTTCTTTGTTCCAAATAAACACTCATTTCAATTCTGAAATTTAACTGACTGACATTGTCATCCATGTAGTGACACATTAGTGAAGGATCTTATCATGACTAATGTGTCATCCATGTAGTGACACATTAGTCATGATAAGATCCTTCACTTCTCATAATTTAACACAATTTTGTCTTTAGCGATGCTGCCATGGTTGTGCCCAGTCTCAGAAGCAGGGCCAATGCTGATTTGTACTCAAATGGGGGGGGCGACCTGGGAACAGCAGGTCCTGCAGCTGCATCCAGCCGCTGGGGTTACACAAACCAGTGCACTTGTCATACTGGTCCCAAGCCTGAATAAAATAGGGTACACCATAAGAAGTGCACCATCCCTGCCTAGAAAAAGCCCACATACTGTTTTTCCAACTCTATGCTTGCAGTCATTAATGCTTTTAAAGCCCTGATTGAGATAATTCCAATCACGTCGTCAGAGATTATTTTCTCAGACTTGCCAAAAATCTTCTAGAGCCATGGAAAACATTATGCAACTCCTTTCACAAGCTTAGGAGTATTTTCCATTCCGAGTAAAGCAATTAATGTGTAAATTGGGTTCCCTGGTAACTGTTTGCAAATAATTTATCAATTCTTTATAGATGAACTCTAATCCATTATTGTCATTTGAGACCCCAGGTTGTGGAAAATCCACTTGGCTGGTGTAACTTCTCCTCCAGCCTTGCTTTGACTTTATGGTTAACACTTATATTTAGTATGAGGATAGTGTGATGGCTAACCCTCTGGAAAAAGTAAAGCATCGCTACAGCTTATTAACATTTATATGTGAAGACTTGACTGTTAATTAAAAGGTGAGACGCCCACTGCCCTTTATTAATGGTCTTTATTGAAGTAATCCATTAATTATGCATAAAAGGCAACCTCTGGCCTTGATGTTTTCAACCCATAATCCTTTGCAGTGTTTTTAATTCAATTCAGTTCATGAAGAGAATTACATCAATTCTTTGCTGTTTATAAATCAAATCAGATTCTTTTTGCAGCCTGTTTTAAAGAGGTTTCTTAATGCAAGTGTGAACAACATACATATTCATGTCCTAATGTGTACTTAACCACACGCACAAACACATTGTTAAAAACACACATCCTCCCACAGATACACATCCAGGTGCAAACAACCACTGTAACTGCCACATATGGGTTGTTAATAAGCACTTAGCATCTTGGATGCATGGACTCTTGCAGGTCCTGACTCCTCCTTCCCTAATAAGAGGCTTCTAATAGCCAGTTACATCACACTTCAGCCCTCCAATCTAACACTAATGCCATGGGAAAGTCATTACACACTATGTAAGGAGCTAGAGGAAAATAGTAAGATATGATTTATGGCCTGTCCTGCTTCGCTGTGACTCTGTGATTCACCTATGAACTCTGAGACACATATATTTATTTTAGCATCAAATTTTCACAGGCAATCTTTTTAGGTGTCTGATTTGCATCAGGTATCATACCTGTGTTTAAAACTGGAAGCACAGCAAGTCAGCTGTGCTGTTTGTAGCCCAACACTGAGGTGTGACAACATCTGACTGTTGACATTTCTCAAAGATGTGTTAAAAAATGTTCTCTGTCATCGCACCTATCAACAACTTGCCCTCTGTAGAGTTTCTTACAGTAACTCACAGCTGTTTCTTATGTTAACCTCATTGGTGAGTCAATTCTGGCATCTGCTGGTGAGGTTTGTGTATTGCATTTTAGCTCACACCTAGGAAGCACTTACTGTATGCCATTAGCAATACAAGCACAGTGACTGCTTCAGAAATGTCATGCTGGTGTTTTTGCAACACAGGAAGGACTTCACCTGCCCCTAAGTGAAATGCCATAAGCAAGAATTGTTATATAAGGAAACACATTCATTTTTCTTTAAAGATTTGTTGTTGTCTTGGCCAACAGCAAACCTTTCAGTTGGTTTTGATTAAATGTTTGTGAAATTAAACACAATTGTGATCACATTTCAAATTTGCATCTCAGGTTTCAGATTCTCCCAGGTGTAATTCATTCAGGTGAACAAAAGGGGATTTCCACTGACTGTTCCACAGTGTTATTACAATCATGTGCTCGTGTGTGTATGCATGTATGTGTGAACTGTTCCACAGTGTTATTACAATCATGCGCTCGTGTGTGTATGCATGTATGTGTGTGTGTGTGTGTGTGTTGTGCCTGTTGCTCTTTCAGCTCTGTCAGTGCTGGCTTCCTCTTTGAAAGTGTGTTGTCTCCGTTTTCTGCAGCACAGTGTCTGATGTGGCTTGTGAGTCATACTGTGGTAAATATACACATTTGCGCATGCACATATGCATGCACACACACAAAAAGACAAAGTCACAGAACCATGTATTCACATCTACACACACACGGTTCATGTCCACTATATTTAGTATTCCCACTGCATTCATGTCAAACTTTGCTTGAGCAGTACACAGCAGGCACGCTGACATAAGCTGCCGGATTTTCTCAGGTGAATTACACAGCTAAGCCTCAGCCACAAAGTTTACATCTTCACTCCATATCTTCACAGCTGCACCAGACAGTAAAGTCAAAGCCCTCCAACTTTATTAAAATATCACATTGTGCAGTGTGGGGATATTCTGGGGGTCACCATGGCAACAGACATCTAAGTGCCACATGCACAAATGCGCACACCTGCTTGCCAGTGTTCCAACTTGTGCCTCTCAGCCTCACTGTTAGACAGTATCTAGGTGCTGTTTGCTGAATGTGGCAGGACAGAGAGGCGACAGTAGCAATGCCTTTGTTCTTGGAGAGAGGAGCACGCAGCTCTGTCAAGGTGTTAATTAACCATTGTGAGACTAAAAAGTTGTTAGGATTGTGCTTGCTTCAGCTGTGAGCTGCACAACACTTTGTGGGAAACAATGCATTGCCTTGCCAGAGACAGCTTCTTTAAAAGCAGCAGTGCTTTATAAGCACAACCACTGCATTCAGTATTCTGTTTGTCCTCGCCAGCAGGAGATCTGACAGTTACACCATATTTACCTGTTATATTAATATGGCATGACTCACTTGTGACTGGTCTTGCTCTTGCTCTGGATATGTAAGTTGTGTGATCTATAGCTTGTTCAGTGAGGTCAGAAATCTGAAATAGTCACAGCTCTGTGATTGTTATGTGTCTCCACGCACAAGCTGTGAAAGTGCTCTCATGGAGGGATCAGTTTTGGGTTAACATGATGGTTTGTGATGTCAGTTTTTGAAAGTGTGTGCAATGTTTTTCAGTGTCTAAATGAGCTCTGGTGACTCATGTGGAGAAAACAGGCTGCTTGGACTGGCTTACTGACAGTATCGGTTTGACTCTTCACGCCGAGTAATGTCACTGCTATACGGTAGAGAACTTAGTATTTTCTTGTGGATATTAGTCATTTCTAGATAAAAAAAAAAGAAAATCGCACAGTAAAATGGTTCGGGTGACCTGTAAATATAAAGGCCAACTATATTTTTGTGTTTTTTATCTGTGAAAATGTTAGATCCTGTTTGTTAGATATTGTGTGTGAGTCAGCATAAAAAAAACCACAAGAAAGTCAACTGTAGGAAAGAGATGAGGCTGTACATCAGTAATTTGTGAATGTCGAGTGCTACCATGAAGAAATTTCCTGACAATATTTTAATCAATTTATTAACTTACTAATGAGAACATGATGGCGCTGTAATAAAAAGAATGAAAATGGTGTCAATATGTCACTCTTTTCAAAGGACTTTATTATTTACATCTTAGATTGCCTCCCTCGCGTTTGCATGTGTAATGGCTCATGTTTGGAAATAAAACAGCATTTGGATGTTTCTCATCACAGACCACTCGTCTGTATCCATGTATGTGTGTGTGTGCATTAATGTATGCATGAATATGTGAGTCACGCACCACTCTCCAGCCCCCTGGGCTTCTGATTCTGACGCCCATCTTTCAGCTTCTCTACTGCACGCTGAACCCAACGAACCTTCTGCTGTTTACACGCTCCCCCTCCTCCTGCTCGCTCCGTCTCGATTTATCTCTCTCACACACTTACATGATCATCTATTCTTCCTCTGTCACTCTCTTGCCTTCTCTCTCCATCTCCCTCCAGCTCCCTACAGAACATCTCTTTCTCATGCACTCATGCTCTCTTGTGTTCTTAGTCTTCTTTTGCAACCCTTCCTCCAGCTCTCTTTATAGCTGTGCCTGTGTGTATCTACCTTTGTAGTTCAAGACTTATTCAGACTCAGACAGTCTCTAACTCTATAGGGTTCAGACAGACACTCAGGGTCTCTGTGTGTTAGGGTTGTCTCTTTTAGAGTGGAGATGAGATAAATACACAGACAGACAGAGAGGAGGTTACAGAGGGAGAAGTGGAATGAGAGAAGCAAATGGATCGAAAAGGATGTTAGTGCTTTTCAGACATTTAAGCTTTATACTTGATGAGATGGAGATATCATGCTCATTCCCAACCTCCATCTTCTCTTCACTGATGTCTTCCTCCTCCACATCCTCACCTTCTCCTTTCTCTCATCGCCATCCTTCTGAAGGCAAACGCACGCTCGTTCCATCAGGTTGCAGAAAGTCGAACAGCTGTTGTGTCATTAGCCCTCTGCTGCCCACACCGAGCCCCTTCTGTCAGTTGCAAGTTTCTCTAACAACAGACTGGTAACAATGTGGCTCCCTGGTCTGTTGTTATAGACGTCTGTGTCTGCAAATGTCCTTTTTTCCATGAATGAGGTGATGTATGTGTGGGCATGTGCCTGGGATTGTAAGAGATGAAGGGATAAGAGGAGGGGGAACCATGCCACTCATGTAAGTGTGGGGTGCTCGGGTTGATGTAACTTTACCTCCCAAAAAGCAGTAATGTCATCTTCGGGCCCTAAGTTTTAAATTGCTTCGTTTGCACTTCTCCGCCGTGTTGTGGAACTGAAACATGCTATTAATAATCCTGCTTAAAAGTGAGTGAGTGAGTTTGCATGTTGGACACTGCTTAAAAGTCCAGTGAACTGCATAGAGGAGGTACAGTTGTATCTGTGGAGGTAGTATCCCACTGTGGCAGAGAACAGTTTAACATAATGTAGGTACATTATGTAGTATGCATGTATGAGAGTGCATTGAGAATCATGCACTTACCATAAGTCACTAGATTAGTTTCCATGCAACCACCCAGCTGTTTCAGGTCTCACAGTCATGTATTAAAACATTTCTTTAGTGCATGTCAGTCACAAATGATGCTAATCAATAGGACTGATTACATTCTTTTTCTCTAAGTTGTGATGCTTTTCCTACCAGAGGCAGAGCAGCCTTTTTGGCAACCTTTCTTCACTTGGTGGCACACATTGGGAACCCCAGGCCTGGTCACAGATAGCACAGTTACCCTGTAAATGGCTAATCGGGTATCAAACCAGCAGAGAGGAAAAAGCGCCTCCACTCTGTGTCTCATTAATTATTCACAGCCAGCAAATGAAGTTGGTACAGTGGGATTAATCAATTATAAATGAGGGAAAGTAGGAGGGAAAGA
>NW_018127986.1:785351-787923 GCF_001952655.1 Monopterus albus | reverse complement strand
ATAGAGCGAGGCCTACCTTGTATACAACAGAGCTCTAACATGTCAGTGAACATCGGAGTGGCACAACCTGTGTACACAGAGCTGGACTTTGGAGGCCCAGGACTGAGAGGATCAATAGCCTTATAGGGAAAACTGAAGTGTGTGTGTGCATCTTTCATACCATACCAGTAGCCTTTATTTGATAAAGACTCACTACACTAACTATATACACTATTCTCTCAGTTCTCTTGTGTGTGAGCTTGTGTTTTTCTATGGCTCACTGCACTAACACAGTCATAGTGAAACCACATTTGGTCTTTTTCATAAATGTTGAGCGACACTCAGAGCGTCCTCTCAGCAGGTTGCTCCGAAACCAGGATATAAAATTGGTCCAGATGCATCACTTCAGACTTACCACACTTGCAGTCTTCATTTGACTCACATGAGCCTTTTGTCTGTCCTCTTCACTCCATGTAACTACAATATACGTTACACATATCAGACCACAGATGTTTTTCAAGATAAATTTTGTAGTGATTCTAGGAACTTAGAATAACAAATGCATTATACCTTTTTCATTTTTAATTTGTTTTCCATTGAGAAACTGTTCACTGTGCCACCTTCACAACCCTCTGACTGATTTGTTGTTCCGTCTGATGCTATGTTCTTTCACATTCAATGAGCTTATCTTGTTGAAACTAACAGTAAGTCAATGGCTTTGACCACATATTCAGTTTATGGGACTTTCCTGGAAAATTAGGCAACCTGTTACCTCAAGTTGATGATTTTCTTCTTCTTCTGTGCCAGTGAACCATAAACGCAGTTTCACAACTCCAACTTGTAGCACATATACGAATTTGCATTCATTATGGGGCAGTCCCATACATGCACACACATACGCACTTATCTGAAATAGAACACTACACTGAGGTTGACATTAGTAGTAGAGAGGCCACTACTTTCTGTCCTCTCTCTAAGGCTGTTTTCAGTGAGCCTCCCTTTGTTGTGATTGGAATATCTAATTGTGAAGAGTCTGTTGGAATTTTTTGTCTCAGTCTCTCTCACCCCACTGTTCGTTAAATGTCAGATACTGGCTTCTGGAAACTGCTTTATTTGTGCCATCTGTATTTGGTGTTTGTGTGTTTGTGTGTGTGTGGTGGTGGTGGTGGTGGTGGGGGGCAGAGAGGCTGTTTGATGTGAGTCAGATCCAAACCTAGGCTGGTTTTTCTCACATGTATGTGGGACGCATCCAGATGGCTAAGCAGGACTGCACAAATGTCACTCTGATTATGAGACAACAGGGTCTGTTGAAATACAGGTAACAAGGCTACGGTGTGTGCTTTTATGCACACAGAGACACACAGACACACACCCACACACACACACACACACACACAGAGAGAGAGATATGGAGAAAGACAAAAAAGAAAGAGGGAGGCAGCCCCGAGTGCAAGAAAACTGTACATACTGTATGACACGTAACACACACAGTGTGTTTGCTCTTGTTTGCAAATGCTGATAAACTGATACATGATTAATACGAGTTCATGTGTCGGGTTCTTAAAGATCATTGGATCCGTAGAAAAACTGTTTTTATTATTAGGGCTGATTCTTGACTTCACCATGGTGACCTGCCAGAAATGATGAACGCAATAAAATTCACCTCCTTCCCTCTCTGGTCCGCGGGGGTCATCGCAGGTCACTGCTCAGTTGCCATGGGAACAGGCAACACGAAGGAAAAATCTCCTGAGCACTGAACAGCGACACCTTACGTCGTCTCCGACAGACTCGGCTTAGTTGCACATCAGGTGTGAAAGCAGGAGTGAGAAGTTGTTGTTTATTTAATTTTCTTACGAGTCACAAGCGTGGCCCGTCAACCCCACTCTTTTTCGCACTCTCTTTTTCTCTTTCTCTCTCCTGCATAAAAACCCATTTTCACGCATACTGTTGTTAACATTTCCTCACACATATTTTCTTTGTCTGCATCACTCCACTCAGTAGTTCTCTCACACAATATATTCTTGTTATTTTGAACAGTAAAACACAGGAGCAACCCTGTTTGTGTGTGTGTGTGTGTGTGTAAGTGAGATCCGTTATTTAGGCTTTCCAACTTCTGTGACCCAATGTAACTATTGCACCTACACTGTCAACCCTCCAAAAGCTCAGTCAGCCTCATGAGGTTACTGCACCTGTTTGTCTAACACGCACAAACACACTTTATATACCAGCCCACAGTTGCAATTACTCAGCCACTGACACCATTATGATGCAAGGCTCATGTGTACAGTGTGTGTGTGTGTGTGTGTGTGTGTGTGTGTGTGTGTGTGTGTGGAGTGGGTGGCATTGCTACTGTATCAAACACTGTCCACTGCTGGCAGCAAATTTCCTCTGAGGTGATCTATTATAGTGACAGGGCAGCAAGTATTTTTAGCCAGAGAGAAAGGACAAATAATGAAACAGGAAAGACAGAGGGAGACAACAACGAGACGAGTAGGAGAGAAAGAGGGAAGAGAGAGAGAGAGGGAAATGGGAGGAATGGAATCAGAGGGTAAAACAAAACCACCTGGAAGTTGCTGACTGGCTGCTCTTCTGT
>NW_018127986.1:708540-785069 GCF_001952655.1 Monopterus albus | reverse complement strand
CCATAGACACAGTGGGGGTGGATGTGGGGGGGGGAGCCATACAAGATATACCACCAGGTCAGTTACACACACACACACACACACACACACATACGTACACACACCAAAATGTGTCTAAAGAGCTACTGAGTTTGGATGCTGCCAAGACTTTAAAATATACTTTGGATTTTTACAACTTGGGTGTTACATTCATAGTTCTGGACATCATTTCTATAGGTTATGATAACAACAGACTCGCTAAAGTAATATCTCAGCCCTGTGAATGTGGAAAAAGCGCTTCAGCCAATTGTGATGAGGATAGCAGAGGTAGCAGTCAGACAATCGGTTAAAGAGGCCAACAACTTTCTTGGAAGTAAAACTAAATATGAGCATAGCCAAAGTGTCACCAACAAAGCCTCACTGCACAGGAAAACTGCATCCAAGTACGGTAGATAGGTCGAAGATGAATTTGCATGTTGGCTGTAAACCGTAGAGCTGAAACGACAACTGTTTAAATCAGTCTTTACTCAAGCAAAACTCCTCTGGTTTCAGGTTTTCCACTGTGAGGAACTGGCACTTTCTTTTTGTCTCATATATGTTTGACATTTGGTTAGACAACAGACAGACTCCTTAAGACATTTCTAACATTTCATAAGCTTATCAATTAGTTAATTAATTCTTCAAATAATCTGTTGATTAATCAGTAATAAAAATCTTTTTTTTTTCAACAGACAGTTTGGACAGTGATTTCACAGTTCACCTTATTTTTTTTTCCAAACAGTCTGACTAATTTGGAGTTATCACGACCAAAAGAAACAGAATGTGCTAAACCACAGACATCCTTGGTAGTTAAATTTAGTGGACCAGGTGCCACAGCACTGACAAAGCATTTACTCAGAAGAACAAATGAGGAGTGAAATAGTACAACTAGAAGGACGAAGACTGAGACGCACTTCTTTTTTTTTAACTTCTCCTTTTTCTCAATGGAATTCTTACAACTGTAGGACTTTGGATATTGGTTGCGTTGTCACGGCAGCAGGAAGCTTTGGCCTTAACCTTCAAGTGGCAAGTAAAACAACAGAAAGTGCTCAGTGTGGCGGTCAGGACGTTCTGGTTTTTACATGCAAGTTGTTCTGTGTAGCACAATGTCCCCTCTCTCTCTCTCTCTCTCTCTCTCTCTCTCTCTCTCTTTCACTCACTGGTTTGTTCCCTGAGTCAGCACTCTGATTCAGCTCCAGTTTCTCTACCCTGGCTCGCCCCTGTCCGCCTGCCTGCAGGACACTATTAGGACATCACTCTGTGTGTGTGCGTGTGTGTGTGCTGATCTGAACCCATACTCGTGTGTGTGTGAGTGTGTCTATGTGCCTTTGTGGGAGAGAGCTACTGTTGCATTTACATGGTCAGGTCCTTTCACCATCTTATGCAATACGATATTTTTCACTTTGTGAGTAACACTGGATATTTCTGTCTGCTCCACCGAGTCAGCTATTGTACCAGTGCACCATAAAAGATGCACGTCTCTTCTCTCTCTTTCAAAACACTCCCAGTGGGTTTTGTATGGTGTGTGTGTGTGTGTGTGTGTGTGTGTGTGTGTGAAATCCGCTGGATACTATTAGTTCTGCTAACATGGCCCAAAAATAGCAAACAGCAGAGGTGTGAAGTAAAAAAAGGAAAGCACAGTTTAGTAGAGGGGTAACTGACACGGGGTGAGTCATTTTCACACACACACACACACACACACACACACACACACACACACACACAAAGTTTGCTCATACACATATACAAGCACACACAAGCATATACAGTATACAAAAGCACAAGAGAAATGATGTCACATTAACTTTGTCACTGCTGAGTTTGTGTCTGTTGGCACAAATCACGGGTTTGTGTCTCTCTGGTGCTTTTTCTCAGTTTGTGTGATTCCATTTGTCCACACAAATTACTGTTAAAGATTCCCTATCCTTGCCTTTTCACACTACACACTTATAAGCTCAGATTTTCTCAGTGGATTATCGATCTTTACACTTGCAGGCCTAGTTAGCATCAGAAACTGTAATGCTGTACTAACGAGGTGGTGAATTTCATCCAGAGACCTGAAGGGTCACCCAGAGGGACACTGACACTGACTAGCTTGTTGAGGTGTGTTTGACTGTGATAATGACGCCTAATCAGTCTGTTGGCATTTGTGCTCTGCCTGTTTATGATCTTCAAAGTCCCTGATTGGTCACTTTCACACACATGCACTTATTTACTGCGCATCACTGATGCTGACACATATCACAAATGAACTGATTTTGTTATTAGACTCATATAGTGAATATAATATTTGTATCACCTGTGTGTGAGTGTGCTTTATCGTTAGTTTCTGTGTTTAATTTGTCATTACTGACTCAGAAATGCCATCATTTAACTAAGGAAAGGCAAAGTTTTGAAATGTATCATCTCAAGTTCAAATTAAAATATGGAGTTTTTTTTTTTTTTTTTTTACAATTCTCATTTTTGAATGTTTACTCAGCAAACAGAGAATGTTTTTTCCCAGTTCTATTTACATCTGCATTTATAGGATGTTGTAGTGTGAATGCAGAAGTGAGAATGGGAGAGAGAGAGGGAGAGAGGAAATGATACTAAGATGTTGGCCTGCACAGTGCCCAATGATCACAAGAGCAAAAGACACATACACACATGTGAACACACACACACCTTGTGATCTGTTGATTAATGCTGTAGTCACACCCTCCCACTCTCTCTGGTTGTTTGATCGCAATCTCCTTCCTACTCCTGGGCTCCAGTCAAACAGAAACTTTCAACAGATAAGTCTTGTGTGACATTAAATCAGCGATGACCTTTGCTGAAATAACTTAGTCAAATTTTTTTAATGTTCGGTGAAAATGTGCAGCTACCAGAACAAAAAGTGAATCTCTTCAAACGCAGACATGAATTTTTACATTCATAAAAGGCTTTGAAGATGGTGTTTGAGGACAAATACTGGTCTATTACTTCACAGTAGGTCCAACAATGAATGTGACCTATGAAGGTCATTACATACTGATGTAGCTGCAGTCAGTTTGGGTGAAATAGCCGATTATTTTTTAAAGTTTCTCATTTGAGCCTGACCGTGCCTGTGAAAGCTTTCAAATAGTGAAATACAGACAGAACAAATGTGAGAAAATATAAGTGAAAATAGAGGTTTTAAATGATGCTGCCTGGAGCCGGCTGTAACATTCTGGAGACCCTTGGCAGAAGTTGGTTTAGAGGTTTACTCTGCCTAGGAACCTTTGGCCCTTTAACCATTTATAACAGCGAAACAACTATAAATGCGGTTAAAGCACTTTTGTACAGAATGTTTTTCTCTTGTTGTTCCTTTCTTTGCATTTCTCTATTTTACTTGATTCCCTTATGAGGCATTGAGATATTCAAAGGAGGAACATCACACTGTCTTCAAATTTAGATGAGTGGTATAAACCTGTCATAAGGAATTTGTTTTCAAAAGCCTTCACTATCTACATTTGACTTAAAATACATTTTAAAAATAAGAAAAATCCTTATGCATTTATATATGTTTCTGGGTTGCTTCATGCGCTCCTAGGACACATTTTTATGCTGTATATTTATGATCAATTATTTATTTATTTAGCATTTTCTGTGCCCAGGATTCACAGGTTATAATTAACATGACAAAAAAAGACATATAGCAAGTGGAAGTAACTTGCCAGTTTTAATAGTAAATAATGTATAATCACTTGTTTTAGCAGAGTAGACTGTGATCACAGACAAGCTCTCACTTCACTTTCAGCTCAGCAGGTGCAGGTCGTAGATTCCAACTCCCTTTGTACTGTGAAGAGATCCCAGCCATGTAAGCTGCTCATGTGACCTGTCCTGGCCTGTCCTGAGATTTCCAGCTCTGGGCATTGATGACAAATTCATCCTGGCAGAGTTTAGGACAAAAAATTTAAAGTTTTGCTTAAGTTATAGAGATTAGATTTTGTTCAAAAACTGCATACAGGCCAATTCAGACAAATTTGATTTAATGCAGATAAATATTTCATAATCTAATCTAATGCAAAATATTTACTTAGCTAAAATGTCATGAAAATGATTTTCCTGCAACTTTTGTTTGTTTGTTTTAGGCAGAGATAAAGGAAGCTTCCCTTGAGGGTTTATGCCAGGTCACATGTGATGGGAACTGGGGCACAGTACAGTAAAGAGAACATATGACTTACTCTTACGTTACAAGGGACATTTCCACATCACACAGGGGTTTCACAATAAGATGTGTGAGTGGTCCTTTGTGATTTCATGCTCAAAAGCACGTGACACCACTGCATCAAGTGATTAAGCTAAAAAGAGAAGTGACTTTCTATGACTGTGATAAAATCCTCGGTGTCAGGCCTGACCAGCTGGCACTACACTTCACATGGTGTAGTGTGTCAGTACTTAGTAATTATGTTTAGCCCTCTAACCTACAGCACTGTGAAAAGAGCAAGCACACCTTTTCCCATCATCCCTGCAGGGTGTGATTGGCTAAGAAACTGAGGTTTTGCCCTGGGTTGGTCCACTCTACGGCTTGAGGGAGGTTAATGAGTGAAGCTGCTGGGCTAACAGCCAAACATGAGCAATGCTAACGCTCCCACAATGAGCCTGACTGTATTACCGCTGAGCTCTGTCTAATTATACACTTCCAGAGAGGGAGACAGAGAGAGAGAGAGAGAGAGAGCATATTAGGTAGGGGAAAAAAAAAAAGTTAAAGTGTCACTGTATGTCAGAGAGACTCACAAAAAGGGATGACTGTAGATTGCTGAAGTTGTGAGGGTGAGATAGAAGGTGTGTGAGTTCGAGCAAAGAAGAGAGAGAGGGAGGGAGGAGGTTGGAGCAATCGAGCAGGCTGGGGAGAGAAAAAGAGAGCACACTCATAGGGAGAGTGAGAGAGAGAGAGAGAGCAAAGAGGCGTTTAGAGAGTGAGAAGGAGAAGAGGCAGGAATACGATGAAGGGAGGGAAGGTTCAGCCGTAGAGAGGAGGAAGAGACTCGCATTCTAAAGAACTGGATATTCCTTCGTGCACACTGCTGCTGCCTGATCCAATGAGTAAACTCTCTGCTCCCTGCTACACAAAGGCACCTGGCAAGGTATGTGACCACACCGCCTCCTCCTCTGAGTGTGTACATGTGTGTGTAGGAAAGAGGGAGTGCAGGTGCGTTAGCAACTTTGATGGTAAACAGACTGTGCTGCGTTTTTTGAATGACAAAATCAGTTCAAGAGGCACATGTCATCCTGAGAGCGATCAGAGGGAGAAAATGTGCTTAAAATTTGTGTGTGTGCGTGTGTGTGTATGAATGAGCTTGTAGTATACACTCATGTAAGTCAGCACCTGTGTGTGGGGGTGTTTGTGCACATGGAAGAAAATAACAGTGAATAAGAGGGAGAGTGTGACTGATCCAGAAAAGAGTGTGTGAGAAAAGAAGAAACAGACAGACAGAGAAAGAGAGAGAGACAGAGAGAGAGAGGGGGGAAGTTCAACACTTAGCCTGATGGCAGACCAGAACTTTCAGATTTAGAACAGTGGGCTTAAATAGACCTGGCCCAGAGATAGCCAGGGGCCCTGGAGGTGCCCGTTTCAACTGGGAGAGACAGATTTGAGACTGGTGAGGGTGGAGTTAGCTGAGTCTGGGAAAATTTGGAAAGAGACATAGTGGGAGGAGGAAAGAGAAAAAGACGAGGGGGCAAGTCTGGGAAAGAGGATGCCCAGGTGTGCACATTCCATCAGCTGTCTGGGAGGAGACAGTGAAATGTGGGTAGAGCAGTCATCTCCCAAACGGAAGGTTGAAGGTTCGAATCTCAGTGTCTGCAGTCCACATGTCGAAGTGTCCTTGGGCAAGACACTGAACACCCCGTTGCCCCCAATGATTAGAGCCATCGGTTGAGTTGGCGCCACAGATGCCTGCCTTGGTTCTGGACCGGAAACAAATTCCTTGTGTATAACATACTTGGCCAATAAGGGTGATTATCTCATTTTTTATTCAACCAGTGTACGTGATAAGTGACAAAACATTAACTGCAAAAACTCCCAATATCATCTTTAATTTCCCTTAATTCACTTTTAATTACAATGTTGTAATTTCCTAACTTTACACGTTGTCGTAATGCGGCTGAAAAGTGTTAGCTGAACTCAATTAAATGGCCAGACGGTGAAGTGTAAAACAAACCCGTCTCTTTATTAAGAGAACTAACGTTGAACAAAAGAAAACCATACAAGATACGGTGAAAACACAAAACTCATATGTCCTTATTAACAGTCCGAGATCAGAGCCAGCAAACACATCCAACAGAGGTGATCCAAAATACGTAGTCCAGAGGGAAGTCCGATATCATACACTGTGGCAGTCCGAGACAAGAGGGCAAAGCAGAAACAAATATACCAAGGTAACAGTCCGGGTCAGAAACACAAGATACCAAAACCGAAGGAAAGCTGGAGAGTCAGAGCTGGGGTCTAGAACAATCTGGCAGCGTCCTGGTGGGAGGACGCTGCCTAAATAGAGGTGTAAACAATAACGAAACAGGTGACACCAATGTGAGTGATGAAGAACGCAAAAAGACCGAAACTAAGGTGAAACAAAAACAGGAAGTAACGTCAAAATAAAAGCCGGACAGGAAGCAGCGGAACTGAATCATGACACATGTGTCTGTTTCTGTGTGCTCTGTGGTGAACATCTAGCTGTGTTTGTGGTTCTGTTACTGTCTCCACTCAATCCTTCCACAGCTCTCGCCATTCTTGATGGAGAACTACTATGCCAGTGTGCATGATTATGATTTCTGTATGTCTATTTCTGCCACAGCAGGCGCTGTCCTTCTGCTGCAGTGATACCCCATATGCTGCATATAGGAACATTTCACAGGTTCAAACGGTTCTCAGCTATAGATGTCTTTCATGTGAGATGTGCAACATTTGTCCCTGCTGACATAATTCACTTATTTCAGTTATGAGGACTATCTGCGGGGGATACAGGAGGCCTTCTGTCACTTAAAGACTGCTTCTAGAAATGCTTGTTTTAAGTGCATGATTACGGCTTCACCTGCTAGGAGCTTCTTGTACTTTTTAATGCTGGATTTGTCACCTACTGTATGTTGAAGCAAGAAGTCTAGTGTATCAGTGATAGGCCCTAAGATGGGGCTCTGGTGTAACCAGGTGGCTTAAAAACCTGTGTATATTTTGTGTTTTATAGTAACTTACCAAGACAAAGCCTGGAGATTTATTTTGTACTCCTGCTATGTACAAGAGAAGTGCCCTCAGCCCTGATGCAAAGATGACACAGAGAAACCGAATGTGTTTATGTATCTATATCTCATGGGGAAAACAATTACAACTTGTTTGTGTGGGCTGAATGAGAAGTACACCGTGTTCTTCCATTCCAGGTTTCTTAGAGTACTGTCACCCATGAAGAGCAGAAAAGGCCTCTTGTGGGAGAAGGTTGAGTGGCTGCTAGCCCTTTAAGAGGTCTATTTTTACAGGGGCACTCTCATGCATGGAGCGAGGTGCACAGAGGAGGCAGTGGCACATACACGGAGACTCTATCTGCTCTGCCTCCCTTCCGTGACTCCACACAGCACATCCTATAGGACCGTAGCCTTGTGACTGAGTGGCTGACAGCAAGTCATAAAACTTGTTCAGTCCACAGAGAAGCATGTGTTCTTTCAACACAAGCTCAAACACGTAAATCATCAAAACTGGAAGTTACGAGGTTTTCACTGAACAAGGAGAATCAGCCCTTTTCAAGTGGATCTCTCTGAAGTCTAAAAGTGATAATGAGTGGGAGCTAGCAATAAAGACACCCTTATGCACACTGTGCACAAATGTGCCAACATTCCCACATACTTGTTTTGATATGCAGATAGCTATGAAAGAAATCTGAAAACATTCATGCCCCCTTCTTACAAACACATAATACACTTTACTCACACCTACATACTCCTCAAAAGATACCACAAAAAATGTGCTCATTTCAGAACATTTTTACACAAACGCGTCCACACACTTAGAGGTGAGCATAGTGCTGTACACCCACGTAAAAAATTACTTATACATCCTCAATATCTGGACCTAAAATAATCTTCTCCTTATGCAATCTGCATGTTATATAATGCATGGCCTGTCATTATCACAGCGCTCCTTCACGCCCTGCTGTGCCTCTCCACCTACAGCACCACACAGACAGGCTGACACACACACACACACACCCTGCACCTTGTGTTGACAGTCATATACTCTACTCTAGCACTCTCACCCACGCTGAGTGTGTGCTCTCAAACAGCCAGCCATGTGAGTGAGAGGGAAAGACAGAGAGTGGGTGTGGTGATGGTGGGGATGGAGGGGGGGAGCTGAAAGTGAAAGAGACAGAGAAAGAAAACTTAGAGTGAAGTGTACATTCAGGCTGAGATTATACATCTGCATGATGGATTTGCACATTTGTGATGTGCATGTATGTGTGATTGTCAGGGCTGTATGTCCATCGAAACCCTCTGTGGGTGACATAGACTAGCAGGTGCTTGAGGCTATGATGTAACCCCTCATAACCTCGTCTTTACCACCCTGTTCCTCTTCAACGCAGGATGTATATTTTTGTGTTGATCTTAGTCATTTTTTTTATATTGATTATATTTTATATTGTTGTTTGTGGTTTATAATTTATACTGTTTTATTGCAATGTACAGCACTTTGGTCCACTCTGGTTGTTTTTAGTGCTTTATAAATAAAGTTGGTATGGTATGTGTGAGGGATAATCACTCATACTCACTCTCAGTCACACCTATGGGCAAACACAGACTTGCTTGTCTTCACATGTGTTGTCCTCTCACAGAATGGACAAGGAGTTAAACCCTGCTCCTTCCCGATGTGTGGAAACCTTTCTAAAAGCTGTGCTTCCCTGTAACATAAACTTGTACTGTGCTTCATTTGTCTAAAAATGTTTATTGAAAATAACAGCTAACATAATTTTGAAATTATCCCATGAACTGACAAGCAGTATGTGCACGTTTGCACTGTGTCATCATCAACACAGGCATATATGGAAACACATCCATAATTAAATCGCCATCAAAACAGTAGCTAACAAAATGGTATTCTGTACTTTTTAAAGATATACACTAAACATGAGCTAGTTTCGTGTTTATAGCAATTCTGAATCAGTCGAGGAGACTTGCATGGCCACTGTTCCCAGATCAGCACTCTCACAGATGGAAGGGTATGAGAATTGGCTTGGGAGCTCAGCAGAGGAGCCGGGAGTGTGATGAATAATCCCAAACAGAGGCAGGTGTCTCAAAACAGTTGACACCGCGCCAGACTACTTTAAGGTGATAGACACACCTGTCGGCCAGGGGGTCCCATGACAGGAAGGTGCAGGAGGCAATATTTCATAGGATGATGCATTCACATTCAGATCCCTTTGTGTGTGAAGTAAAGATAGTGTATGTGTTCATATGCCAATATGCGTATTAATCTTTTCTTTGCTGTTTGTGTTCATATAGATTGTTTTCTTTGGCCTCGACTTACCAGCCCTTGTCTATGATCAAGCAGTATGTTCTCCTCCTACTCCTCCATACTTTATCTACAATAGGGGTCAACGGCCTTTCAACCTTGCCACCCACCACTTACACCCACAGTCTTTCAGCCAGGCCTGCCTCGAGCCCATGAAAGTAAATCTTCTGCCTCGTACAGACAGACCCAATGTGCACAAACACTCTATTGCACAGTATCGGTTTTGGTATCACTGTGCAGAAAGTGTAACATCTGAGACATCCTGTAGCCTATAGCATCAATAGTGACTTGAAAGCCAGTCCTGAAGTTGGATGTGTATAACCTTCCCTATACTTGCAATGCTACAATCAGCAAAACATATTTTTAGATGTTTTTTTTTTGTAATTATTAGCAGAGATGATCAAACAACTGAGTGATACAGGTTCTTTTTCAAGCGGAGCAGGGACTCTCCCTATTTTCATTTTGAAAACAAGCATTAAGCCCACTCAGTCCTATTTCAGCATAACTTGCAGCACCTTCAGTAACAAACAGCATAAATGACATGTTGAGTAAATGGCTGTTGGGCAGCAGATCTGGTGTGGGAGGGGTTGTAGCGCAATAGAAACAATGTCAGTTTAGAGCAATGTTGCCTTGAATACCGTCAGTAATAAAGGTTCTCCAGACAATATCTGCGAAGCCAGTCTAGACACTCTTTGAACATTAATGGCACTTGAGCTTCCAATAGGAGACTTGGCCATGCTCTCTCCATGGAGATGCCATCAATGTGTTTGCTTACAGCTTGCTGACATTTTACTGCTAAACAAGAAAACCAACAGAAACCCAGTTTGACTGTCAGTCTCCAGGGGACAGTGCTAGAAACAACAAATCTTTGAAATGAAAAGTAATCCCCTCCTCTTTCACAGGCTTCACAGGCTCTTGTCCTCTCTCTTTCAAGCTGTTCCTACCCCATCAGACTTTGTCTCGCTCTCTGAGTTTCTCTCTCCCTCGCACGCTCCTTCCCTTCTCCTCTGCCCACAACCCCTCTTGTAAGCTACTGATCTCATAGCGTGAGAGTACTACTCGCATTAAGGGCTCTGATTTAGGCTAATCGTGTCACAAACTAGTGAGAGGGACTGCTAGCTGTGAGCCAGTGAAGCTGAGAATCTAAAAAGTTGGAAAAATAATTAGGAAAAGAAATGGAAAGACAAAAATGGAAATACAAAACCCTGACTGCATCAGCAGTTTGTGGCATCACTACAGTTTCATAAAAATCACTGTCTGCTAACCAGTAGCGGCACTTTTGATGTTTGTTTCATGTTTTTTTTTTACATCTTTGTGATACATACTGTATGATGCCTTCAAATTGAAACCAGACTCAGCTCTTTGTGGCTGAAAATATACCCAGTGCAAGTTGCCTCATATTATAAGAGACAATTAACAGGTGTAAAAATGAAACTCTCATCAGACACTAAATGTCCATGAATGACAACAATATAACACCTGTCTTCAAAAATGTCACCCACAAGGTTGACAGAATACTCGCTAACTGTTCCACTTGTTTCCCGCTGACCTCTGCGTGCACACAAGTGTGCATACATGTCTGTGTGTATTCACAGAGGCAGAGAGACCAGGGGACCACTGACGTACACACCCTTGGTCAGAGGAATTGGAGAACTAGGTGCAGGAAAATGTTTGCTTCTGCTGACTAGCTGACCTGCATGTAATTAGTCAAGTCATATTTTTAACTGATATATTGCATAAACCTCATCTTAAGAAGCCATAGCTGCCCTATTTATACCCTAGGGGCCAATGGTCTGTACCACCGCACAGGGGGATTTCCTCCCAGAACTATACTAAGCCTCCCTTTGGCCGTACCAGTTAGGATTCACAGGGATTAACCTAGCAATACATTACAGACATCAGCATCTAGTCTGGATCACTCACACTGCTCTACTCTCTTTTACTCTCAGGTCTTGTGATGTTTAGCATGATCTGTTTACCACTCTGCTTCATAGAAGATGGTGTGATCCATTTAATTTGTGGCACACACACACACACGCACACACACTGTTGAAACAGCAGCCATTTTTATTATTTTGTGCCACAGGATGTGTGCAGGTCTGACACAGAGAATGACGTTTTTTCATACCTTTTATGTTCATGTGTACATGCAGCATATTAAGTGTGTGTGGGGATGTCAATAGTAACTCCTGAGCCGTAAACCCATCCTCACTGAGGCTGAGTGTGCTGCAGGCAGGGTTGCTGGTTCATCCTGTTGAAGAATGGGTCAGGGCCCTAAGGCTGACCTGGCCTTTTGCCCATTAAGTGATCATCCGTATCACCCTGTCCTTTTATCAGCTTAGCCTGGCTCCTTGTGGAGTAAGTCACCACACAAGGCTAGTAGTATTAATCTCCTTCCCCCAGCCCCCCATCACTCAGTCACTCCAACTCTACCTATCTATCTATCTATCTATCTATCTATCTATCTATCTAGTTACTGTATGTCCTTTCCCCCACCCCCCCCACACACACACCCAGGTATTCATTCTTTCCTCTGTTCAGATCCATTACATTCAGCAACTAATTTCTGCTGCATCAGACATCCATCAGAGATCCCCCACTTAGCCTGAAACGTGATCAGACACCCAATATGAGACAATGCATGAGGAAGAGGGAAAAACTATGCAAAATTGTGTTTAGATCTTTGTAAAAAAAAAAAAAAAAGGAGCAAAAGCTAAGACCGTAAATCATCTTCTGTGTTCAGTAGAATCTATAGAGATTCCCCAGACCTGTGGAACCTTTGACCTATGCCGCTACTTTACATTTCCACCGCTATGATTTTTTGGGTGACTCATGCGACCTTTCTTGTCTAGGCCCGACCCTGTGTGTGTGTGTGTGTGTGTGTGTGTACAGATTAAATGGTACAAAGACAGACAGAAACAGCCAGAGGAGATGGAGAAAAGGTGTACGTCAAATGCCTCTCGGTGCCATAAATGCTTGACAGTACAGTTTGACCTCGCTGTGAGTTTGATCTGGATAATGTTTGTCTGTGTGTGCACGTTCAGTGAGCTAAATATCAAAGTGTGCATGCAGATGTGGAGCACAGCAGTCATTTCTATAGCTCTACATTGTAGTAGATGCCCTTTGATGAACCTGGTTTCCTTTTCTTTCAGTATGACTGGAATGTTACATAAGAACTGATATCAAACACTAAAGCTATGTTCAGTTATATTAAAGATTGATTGTACAGTTAAAGCTGTTACTTCTAAATGCTGATTATTTTACTTGTTCCCATTTACTTTTTATATTTTGCTGTAATACACAAGATATAATTTATACAAACTTGATGACCATAAGTTTTAGTAGTATTAGTTAAAAATGTTAATATGATAAATTATTTTGTATAATTATAAAAACCATTGTAGAACCTGCTTTGTTTTCACATCCTTCCAACTATTCAGTCAAATGAATTTTTAATAATATAATATAATAATATGATGGTAAAATGAACAGTTTTGTGCTTTCACAAACAGGCTGTGATTCTCCTGGTAATGGTGCCTTTTTAGTATAATGAATGCATTTATGAACAGACGGATTTTTCTGTATTTTATGCCAAGTGATTTCTAATTTATTTAAAGCCTTACAAACACATTATCTTATTGCAAAATGTTCAAAATGTAAAAATATGTATGTTCACTTTTTCACTAATTGTGATATTTATAAAGAACCCACATAAATACAGCAACTGCCAGAGCAGACAGCGTTCGTGCCCACACAACCTCGGCGCACATCATCTTCAGACAGCATTCACTTTGTAAAATTAAAGCAATCTTTTCCTAAATGTCAGAGGAGACTTTCTTGGCAATTGTCATCTCTCTGTGAGAATGTTTCAATGTGCCAATGTGTCTGAGCACACATCCAAGTCTGATTAGTTTTCCATTCCATTGAGGTTATGAAGTTAGACAAGGTTAACCTCTAGTATGCTCTTGGTGGATATGAGTCGGCATTTTGCTTTGTGTTTGAAAGTTTGGAGAAATTACTTTTAGAAATGTGAAAGAAAATAAAGATTGCTTTTTAAAATTAACCACCAATAATGATTAGATTGTTTTATTAAATCCTCTTTCTCCTTGTGGTCCCATTTACTTTCTCTCTCCTGTATTGCTTTTCAGCACTAATATAAATATTTCTGAACTGAAGTTCGGCCCTGTTTCTCTGAAAAGGAGCAGACAGGGCTATTTGCATTGTATTTACAACCTTGGGCCTATTTATTATTTTGTAAAAGGTTTCTGTACTTCTAATTTCTTGCTGTAATAAACTACACTGGTCTCACCTATTCAGTCCTAATAAGCCATACCAGCCGTTCCAACACACTTCACTTACACTGACTGAATCACTGAAGCAAATCATTGCGAGCTCTCCCGCAGTGCTCCTGTTAGCATTTGAACTTGTACATGTGCATGTGTGTGTGCACACATGAAGGAAAATTAAATGTATTCATGACAGCTCTTTTAACAGGCAGGTTTGTCACAGAGTGCTTTGATGAGAACAAAGGACAAATTCAGATGAAAACTACAGATAAACAAAAAGAACAAGTATTGTAAAGTGCATGTGTGTGTGTGTGTGCGTGCTTGATGGATGTGAGGTTTAGTTTTGAGTCAGAGGCAGCAGCAAAAGCTTGAATCTGAGAGTATGTGTAGGATGAGCCTCCTACCACGTCCCTTCCAGTCTTTCAACTGTCTTTCTGCCTCCCCTCCATCCTTCCCTTTCTTTTATGTGCCAACATGTCTGAAATTCAACAGAAACGTACATTCACTACATGATTACTGATTGCTTAGTGATTTCTGATGTTAAAAGATGCATTTTGCTGGTGCAGCTTGTCTATAAAGTACAACATCAGACAAAGGAAGCATACAATCACATATATAATCTGCATGTACTGCATCCTTGACTCTCTGTAAGTGTGTGTACATGTGTGTGTGTGTATGATTGCGTGCATACCGTATGCGTGTGTATGCATGTTTGTATCCCTCACAATGATTAAACCAAGTGGGCGGCAACAGCAACTGGTCTGCCTATGTGGCTCTGCATAGCAGACATGTTTCTCACTGCTAGATATTACTCATTTCCTCAGCCCTTTGCACACACAAGCACACACACACACACACACATGCATACACTTACACAGCAGACACTGAGACGGATAGCAGGCACTCATTTCTTTCCCTCAGTTTGGTGGGCTTGCTGGTGTTATTTCATGCATACAGAGATCAGAGGCAGTGTGTAGCTGCAGGCTGCTTTTATCTGCGAGTGTTGTAACTGGTGGTGTTGCTGTGGAGGAGCAGTGTAGCACAGTTAGAAGCTGAGGAGTGGGTTGACCCTCTGGGAGAATTGGAATATGAATGACTGCCAACACTGCGACGTCTGCTCACCCTGCACTAAGGTCAGTCTAACATCACAACAACTACCAGCTCCACCAACCTGTCTGTCTGCTCCCACATTCTCTAACTGCTCTTTTAGAACAAGAGTCCCAATAAGAGCTCTAGTTGCTGTAGTTGCTTTTCTGCTTCAATTAGCAATACTGGACTATGAATTTATGTTTTTAAAATAATAACATAGGCAAAACTAGCCTCTAATGTACCGAAGTTCTGTTTTTATGAAGTTTGCAGTTATGAGTGTGGCGGTACATTTGATGAGAAATAAGTGCAGAAAAAGGCGGGATGACATGGAGTGGTGCAAATACATGTCACATTTAACAACCGACAACAAGTATTTTACATTTTTAGCATAAAAAAACACAAACACAACCTGTTTAGGACAGTAAAAATGAGAAAAACTTTTTTAAATAAATTGCATTTACTGTATGGTTACATAGTAAATCAAAAGCCCTGCATAGTATTTCATTGGAAGAAATGTGCAATATCATTATAACTGTGATCTGTCACTTTTAATTTATTTAAGTGCTTTGACCACAGTAGCTTCAGATTAACTCCAGCTCTGTGTGCATGTCTGCACAGTGTATAGGAGTATTCTGTTAGAAGACATTTCTCTGCAAACTCCTCCACATGCACAATTGTGTTCTTTGTTTTCTTGTTCTTTTTTTGGCAAATTTATATCAGGTCTATTTGGATGACTTTTTTTGTAAGGGCTGTCAAAATGATGAAGGTGTAGGAGTCATTTCAGGGTGAGAACTGAAACCAGATTGTTTTTAACATTAGAGAACAAATAGTTTTGTGCAAAGTAGCAAAAAATATGAAATATTGTTAAGAACTCTTCAGAATTTAGACAAATAAGTTACTGTATGTAACTTGAAAATGTATTATTGCTACTGCTTATTGTCTTTTAATATGGCTCTTTTTTGATAATGGAAAAAAAATGCAGCATTTTCTTTCTTTTAGTCAATAAATGAGTCACTTGTGGTGGCACTGATGCGACATTACTTTTATAATATTAACTGGCTGTCACATTTTAAAAGGTGAATAAGATAATAATAATTTTATCAGAAGCTTATTATTCTAGAAGGCACATAGACGGAAAAGTATAAATGAAGATTTTTAAGGAATGACTTTCAGTTGTTGCTCCTGCCTGAAGGTCTTGTATCTTCAGAACAGTGATTTTCATAAAACCACAGATTTTCAGTTATTTGTTTGCTTTTTTAGCATAAATGAACAAATTAAAGGAAAAACCAGCAGTAAGTGTGTTAGTGAGGTGTTGGGCCACCACAACAGCCACAATGCGCCTTGGCATTGATTCTCCAAGTCTCTGAACTCTACTGGAGGGATGAACACCAGCCTTCCAAATGATATTCCCTCATTTGGTGTTTTGATGGTGGTGGTGACGGTCTAACACGCCGTGGTCTAACGCATCGGTCCAAAATTTCCCATAGGTGCTCAACTGGACTGAAAGCCAGTTACCGTGAAGGCCATAGCATATGATTCCTGGGAGAGGCCGCTCATTTATTCAGGTTATTCCTTTAATTTGTTGCCTGTCTGTATATTACTGACACTGGACCAAAATGTTTCCACATCATAACAGCAACCTATTCGTAATGCATCATAAACATTTCCCGTGTTCTAGTCACTCACACCTGTCCTGTCAGTGTCTGGAAAAACGAGTCCCCCTCCTCTCACCGCTCAGTTTTCAGTTTTCCACTCAGATGCACAAACAGCTTGCTCCACTCTAACACTTATTCTGTTTTTGGACCAAGTCACTTGATGAGCAACAATTTGCCCGCCTCTCTATGGAGTATCCCCATCTAACCTCTCTAACCAACTGGATGTGTGTGGACACAGTTGCCATGGTGACAGTGTGGCGGATGGTGAGACGGCAGGGAGTTGGTAGGCTGTTGAGACAGACTTGCGGGTGAGTGCGGGGCTGAGTGGCAGCGGTGTGCTGTGGTGTCGTGGCGGCGACAGGAGCAGTGATGGAGGTGGCGGTGGTGGAGGGAACAGCTGGGCTGGTGGCGCGGCTGCCATCACTTCAAAAGAGCTCATTTAAAATGTTTGGAGAAGAATTAGTAGAGCTCCCCCGCACTTCTCACTGAATGAAACAAGGCTGCAAAATCTCTGACACATTTGAGGATTCAAACACAAACACACACAAAGACCTAAACAAATAAACGCTTTCACACATTCTTCCAGAAAAGAAATTACACTTACACATAACAAACATAGCATACATGCATGCGCACACTCAAAGTCACACACTTCCCCACACCCCTGCTGTGACACATAATTAATATGCAAAGACACATATCCTGTATCCACAACAACTGGTGGTAATATCAACAGTGTTTCTGTCAGTGATTGGGTGGGTGGTGACCAGCTTTGCCTATCACTGGGGGAGTAAGTGCAGCCGCCTGAGGGAGTATTTGTGTCTGTTCTTGTCTGTGTGTGTCTGTAAGAGAAGAGGGGTGGGGGTGAGAGTAGTAAGCTTATACAGAATACAGAGAACACCCGGGGGTGTCGTGGGGGTGGCTCATGAAAGTGGTATAAAAACATGTCTACATATTCCAATCATCCCCAGAGAGTCACAGATGAAACCCTCCTGCTGTGAGAGCTATATGAGCACTACACATACTGCACTGCCTCTGAAGTTCATTGGCTGCAAAATGTATTTTTAGCCCACATGTGGGAGTAATGTGTTTGAATGAAACGAGTAAGTTGGGTAGTTTCAGTCCCACCGCAGTGCGCATAGGTAATGACTAATTAGTGACAGCAATGAGGAAGATAACAGTTTTTAACCTTTTTCAAGTAGTTTAGAAGAGAGAGTCACTGGTTCCTTTCTCTCCGTCTGTCTGATACAGCTGAAAGTTCACATGTCCGATTGGAATGACATCTAAGCCGACTAATGCCAGGACCTGACAGACTGTTCACTTTCAGTGTTAACATTTAATCTCTCTTTCTTCTGTTTCTGCCCCCTTCCCTCCTCTTTACCCACCTTATCTCTGTTTCCATCACCTTCCATCTTTTCTCTAGGTGAGTGGTGCTTTGGTACAAAAGAATCAACAGTGATCTGACAGTGATGCTGTGTAGCAGCCTTCCCCTCTCTCTGCACCCCTCATTCTCCCGTGAGGCCCATGTGACCTAGCCTACACCCACACACTGGGGGCCCCCACTGCCGCTGGAGCCCACCCATGAATCCCAGCCCCGATCGCGGCAAAGAGTGCCTCCCTCCCAAGAAGAGGGACTCTCGGCAAGGGTCATCAGAACACCACGTCACTTTGGATGAGTTTAAACCCCCTGTGCCGCTCCGAAGTCGGTCCATCACAGGGAGAGGAGAGGGAGGCAGGGAGACCATTGATAGGGACCGAGGTGTGACTAACCCAAACCCACATCTCCTGCACACTCCTCCGCCCCTTCCTGCCCCAGCACCAAGTCTCCCTGTGCCTCTACCATGGCACCTGGGCTACTCCTCCTCTGTCTCTCTTCCCCTTTTCCAAGGGCAGGTGAGCGAGAGGAGGGGCTCAGGGTCTCCTGCCTGGAAAGATGATCTTCTCTCCTCACCCCTGTCCCACCCCAGATGGCTAAGAAGGGAGGGTGGGTTCTCCTTGTCACCTTCACCTTCTTCCTCCTCTGCATCCTCGTTTAAGATGCCCTTCCCAGCTGATTCTAGAGAAATGTGGTCCTATTTCAACAGTGGCCAGCGGGACTACAGTTCTTCTCTCTTCTCCCCATCATACCTATTTAGCCACCATTCTCTCTACTCCCAAGATCCAAGCTTAGGTGAAGCCAGAAACAGGTACCCGGGCAAAAGGTCAAATGGCCTGGATGGGCCAGGCAGCAGGACTGCCTCAACCTCCAGGACTCTGCTCACAGGAGAGTATGGGAATGATAGCAGCAGAACTAGGTTGGAAGTCAGTCCGCACAGCTCCCATACCAATGGTGGACGGAGACAGCAGGAGGATCTAACATCCCGAGTCCATTCTGGAGAGCCATTTTTGTCAGACTCTCAAGCCCAGGAGGGCCCTGAGCTACATTCCTCAATGCAGAACAAACATCAACATGGGATTGTTAAGACCAGCTCCAATTTACTCACCACCAGTTCCCACCCCCTTGGACCAGACCCCAGGGCAGGTAGAAGTGGACTATTGCAGCCCTTAGGGGCCTCACCAGCTGAAGCCCAGATCTATTACTCCTTGGGATCGGTGTGCCACCCCAGCCCTCTGGCCCATGCTTACCCACTATACAGCCCCTCAGGAACACCTCTGTACAACCCGCACAGGGAGCCAGGCCCAAGGCAGCACAATTTAAGGAACTCGCCTCACTCACCCCTGGGTCTACTGAACAGCCATGACAGGTCACAAAAAGACAGAGACAGAGACCAAGAAAGAGACAAAGAAAAAGCCCTACAAAGGGACAGGGAGCAAGGTAAATACAGAGAGAAGCACCTTCATCAAGACAAAGACCAAGAAAGAGACAGTGAGCGTGAGAGACGACGGGACAGAGAAAGAGACAGGGGGAGAGAGATGTCGCCTTTGCATCTTCACACCTCACCCCCAGCCCTTCACCCATCTCCCCCTGCGCTCCTACCTCACTTCACCAAGGGTTCTTTGATTGAGTTGGCCAATGGGCGGTTGAAGCGTGTGGAGGAGCTGCGGACCGAGGACTTCTTGAGGAGTGCAGATACCTCCCCAGAGTTCCACCTCAGCACCTGCACTGTGCTGCTGATTTCCCCCAGCAGTGCGCAGGGCTTCAGCCATCTGCAGGTCCACCTCACAGACCGCAACACTCAGGTCAGCTCTCTCGATAGATACGTGCTTCAGCTTACACTTGAGTAACAGATAGCTGCATTACAACATAATCAGAAATAATTTAATGAATAACTGCATGTCAAGATGAGTGTTAATGCAACTTAGTCACAGTTTAGGCTGTGTGCCTTGATCTTCTCACATGAAAACACTCAGTTTAATTCCTTATGCATATTATTACACATCAAAGTCAGATTGTACTGATAATAAGTGAGACACGAGAGACCTCTGGAACGAGTGTATGACAGTTTTGTTGTTTTGTGTAGGAGTTACTGAAGGTCTTGGAGGAGTATCCATTCTTTGTGCAGGACCGAGGCTGGTCTTCTTGCTGTCCCCAGAGAACCACACAGCTGTATGGCCTGCCCTGCCGCCAGCTCATGGAGGGGGATGTCTGCCTGGCTCTCACCCCCACACCCACCCATACCCACCGGACACACACACGTACTGGCTCCAGGTGTCATCGCACGCAAATCTCCTCCAGGGCTGCAGGAGAGTCTAGCAGCTCACACAGGGGGGAGATGCCACCACCACCTCCTCCTCCCCCTCTTCCTCACCAGCCAGCTCCTACCACGCCAGCCCCTGAATGCACCCTGGCTGTGGAGCCAGCCGCTCAGGAGCAGCCACGTCTACGCAAACGGCGTTGGTCTGCCCCAGACACCCTTCCCTCAACCGGAACTGATGAAGGCCTTCTGGATTTACCTCACAGCTCCAAGCTAATGAAATGGCAGTAGAAATATTATATACATGCACACATATACATGTATCCTTACATGCACACACACACACACACACACACAAGCACATACACACCCTCCTTGTCTCTGTTGCAACCACCAAGACAAACAATGGAGAGACCACAAGGCAGGGTTGCAGGGAAGGAATAAAAGACAATATAAAACACAATTTACGGGTGTCCACACTGCTGCCCAAAAGATGTTGTTGTTGTTCCTTTCCTTTCCTATCCCCTTCCCTTTCCATTTCCTTTCCTTTATTCAACCTTAAGTAAAGCCCTGAAAGGAGCAGCAGCTGAAGGACCTCTGGATGACTCCTTACAGACACACTGAAGATACTTAGTGAGACAATCAAGCACTTGTCTGTGTACACTCTTTTTTTGTAATGGTTGTCCCACACACCTACGTACTGACAGTGTTTTCTGCAGGGTATCGACTTTCAATCAGTGTTATGAAAGTAAACGCTATTGAAGAAGTGCAAATATATACAAACAAAAACTGACTATATATATATATATATTACAGATGTTATATACCGTAAATATGCTAAACAAATTTAATGCAATCTCTGTCATTTTCGCAATGCAGTTTTTGTTATGTTTTATTTTCTCGCTTCTGAGCCCATGTCTTCGTGTCGGCCTGGGCGGGCAAGGTGAATGTACAAGCAACTCTTTGCCTTTTTTAATTCTCATCATTGGAAGTCATTTAAAATGGTTGTTCATCAAGGCATTACCCTCCAATATGTTCTTAACATTATCTCTGAGAAAGGGAGAACACTAATGAAAACTGCATAACAGACAATCCCACCCACACAGACAGGTCTGTGCCACATCGCCTCAACACTCATGGTGTTTTTCCATTAAAAACTGAATGATGGAAAGAGTAAAAAGTGCTGTATGACTGAAGAGTAATGGTGCTAATAACACATTGGAACATGATGCTTTGTGAATACTCTCGACCCCTGTATACTGTACGCTCCTATTCCCATCTCATTTTTTTATGTACTGTATATGTTTGAAGGCAGAGAAAATGATGAAGGTATTACGGGTATCTCCTCTGATTCAGCACACTCTCTCACTTTAGTTTTTGTGTGTTTTTTTTTTATTTTCAAAAAGAAAACTTTACCTGTTGGGTTTTCTTTTCAAATAGCTACACAAATGTATATTTTTAAAAATTGTGAATCTGTTATATGATGTTCGCTAGAAATAAAAGAAAAAAAGCTTTATAGATTTAATTAAAGGTGTCAATTTATTCTCTGGATATGTAAAGTATGTAAAATACTGTACAATTAAACTGTCACGTAAAACATATGCTGAATATGGGATTAAGATTAAATAATTCAGAAAAAACTTTACATTTATACTATGTTAACATGGTTTGTTTGTTCGTTTAAACAAGATGTTTGCTTTACTTTGCTTTAACTCTTGCAGGTTTAGCTGCATAGTGGACAGAAAAAATCTGTATAAGGTACAGTTAAAGGACATTGCTTTAAATTTACTGTTATGCAAAGCAAGTAGGTCTACAATTATATATATACATTTCCACTGACAACAGAATGTATTTACACCGCTCTTAAGGTTCAGTACTATACTTGTATATTGTTCAGTGTAGCCTTTTCCCAGCATTCCTACATCTTCTCTCTCTGTGTGTTGGAGCTGAGAGTCAGCTGGTTCTCCTCAGTCTTTACCAAGTTGAACTTCTGCAGCAGTTCCACTGCAAACAAGGGCACCACCTGGCCATAAGGACATAGTCAGTATGATTAGGAGGACCTCTACTGGTGAATGGAAATACTGTGGCTGGATTGATAAAAGTCTACTCATATCTTTCCTGTTCAGGGGCAAAGTTAAGAAAAAAACTAATTGTGATTTATGCCCCTTCTCTCTCTCTCTTAAAGGGAGCATTCAACAGTGTTGTAAGTCCTTGAGAAGGAAAAATCTTAATGACACTGAAAGTGAACCAAATCCCTGATTTACAGGGTAAACATAGGCTACATATTTGAAATATTAAATCTAACACCTCATCCATCTGTACCAAAATTCAGCAACCAAAACCTACATGTTCTGCATTCAGAGTAAGTATGTAAGTGCATAAAACGTTAAAAACAGAAAGGTAAACTATTTTTGCCCGTGACTGACCTGTGCAATGATCAGCTTCCTGGTTTTTGGTACACTGGGGTCTGGATACTCCTCTCCAAAGCAGAGCTCAATCTCACAGGAAGGTGAGGGTCCCTTTCCCTGCAAACAGGTCTGAAACTCTGTACAGACAATAATTGGAATATTCAGATTGATTGTATAAACACATGGCTTCTTTGAACAGAGCGATAATGTGATATTTGTCATTTGTTTTTACTCCCATGGATCCCAATCAATCTGTTGTTCTTTGAATAAATCATTTTCTGTTCCCGTTAGACAATTGACTAATTGGTAGCTAATGAATTCAGCTTGTGAGTAGCTGCTACTGTATTTTTTGTTCTGTTGAAGTACGCATGCACTGCCTTACCAGAGAGAAATGTGGGTATATCAAGCAGTTTGAAGGTCTTTTCTCGCTCCAGTTTGTTGGGCCGGTCAGTGTGTAGGGCCATGGGACCACTCCAATACACCCTGCCCTGGCAGAACCGCTTGATGAATACCCCCTCTGGGGCCACCCATAAAAGCACACCTCTCTCCAGGTGACAAAGAAGGCGAGCCATTGTTTCAGCCACGTGTGATGGCAAGGATAGAGAGGCCGGGGAAGGGAACGACAGCTGCTGGGCGTTGCAGGGCCCATAGATCCGTTCATTTCCCAAGGGAACACGACCTTGCAGAATGAAGCACCCATCTGGGCTCTTGGTGGTCACTTTCATTACCTTCTGGCCTTGATACAACAACATCACCTGCATACGAAAGTCTATACACACAAAATGCCGCTTTTTTTCCAGGTGATACCAGGCAATGGCCAGTAACATGTTAATCTGGTTCAGTTGCTGTGAATAATCTTATAAGCTTTCTTACCTGATATAGTAAGCGGGCTGAAGAAGGTGATAGGACTAGGGACCTGACTTTGAGGCTTTTTATCTCTTAACTCACAGTACATGTGCTCCCTCATCAGATCCCCTACAACAGAATAGAGATACAAGTCAATCAGTGCTTTCTCGATATTTCAAGGATACTGGGACCCCACATGACGTATGGGACCAAAGTGTTCCTGTGCAGGGTATAAATGATGCTGCAAATTTCATTCTAATTATTTGTTGAGACATTTCACTTCAAACTAGAAAAAATGAACCCCATGCTGGTGCTAAAGAAACAGTTAGAGGATGGCCAAAGTTGCTCTGATCTGGACATGACAGATATCTGTACAAAGGGTTTCATGACAATCCAAGCTTTTTCTGAGACATTTCATTGGTGACATTTCATTGACCAGCTGACAGAGACATGCCGCTAGCATAGAAAATTATTAAAATTTTCATACTAGCTAATGCTAACCCATAAGCTAATATATGACCACAATAACATTGTGATCAACAATATCCAGCTTTGGCCCGATTTTTGCCCATTCACACCCAACAGCTGCACAATCGTTACTTCACATACTGTGAGAAGACACAAAGCATGGCCAATATGGGGGCTAGGGAGAATATCTCACATGGGTACCACTTGTAACTGACCTTAGTCAAATTAGCAGCTGATATGGACACCCATTGATGGGACCCATATGACACAAATGGACACATGCTGTCAGGCCCTTTTTAATTGCATACATGCCAAGCAGTGGCCAGAGCATAACATTTCTGTACCCACATGGATATTCTGACTGGGATTAAAAATATTCAGTAGGTAACTTGGTCATTTGAGTTTAGTATTCTATGAGAGTCACAGAGAGGGCTAACTGTTAATGGCTGTAAAGCAGATCCATAGGGGAGGGTTGCCTTTCTGACATCTGTGAAGATAATTCTCCATAACCAGTCCATAGTGCAGAACCAGTCTGTGCATGTAATCCTTACCTGACACTGGTTTTTCTTCTTCTTCTTTTGCTTTAAATGACTCTTTTTGATAGTGAACCTACAAAAACAGAAACCAAAGTTCAGTTAACATAGCATGGGGTTTAAAGGCAAATTCTTTCAGATTTAAGATTAAAAACCATTTTAAAGATTAGATCAGTTTAAACTGATTCCTCTTGGCTCCCAAAGTTGATTTTCCTGCTGCACAAAGGCTTCCTCATATGAAGGTTTGTCACTCTTCACTTGAGGCTATCTTATAAAAATGTAGTAAAATATTGTTGAAAAAATGGAAAGGAATATAAATCAGGTGCTAATTATGCACTAGTGGGATTCAAAGTGATTAAACAAACAAAAACTTGGTTAAAGCCCCTGTATGATTTTAAAATGTCTGATTTTGGACACTGGTAGAATTTTTAAAAAGACAAAGTACAAACAAGTTTGACCTGGGGACACTGTGAATATGTGAATGACCTTGATTTTACTTGCTTTTCATTTGGATTGTCTCACTTTTTATGCCATCAAAATCTGATTTTTATTCTTGATTTTTACCTGCTTCTAAAACAGAACAATTAAAAAAGAGTATTTATTTATTTACAAAAAAGAAAACCTCAAAATACTGAAAACTATAACACAGTGGTTGCACTCACACAGTGTTCTCAAGTGACTTCACTTCCACTATCAAGTATGTCAAGTGCTACATTTGATCAGTTTATAACTTATTGTCAGGTTTGCCCGGCTGCACCTGCCTTCTCACTCCCCTCACTCTGTTTTTGCTCCCTTACCTTGATGACGTTATCCGACACACCTGCTTCATATCCCCTGATTACCACCAGCTGCACCTGATTAGTTCTCCCTATTTATTCCCTGCTCTACGTTCACTCCCCTGCCAGTTCTTTCTAGCGTTATCAGGCCCGTTTGTTTCCTGTTCTCTTTTACTGTATAGTGTCTTCATGTTTTGTCGCCCTAGTTCTGTTCCATTCTTTAGCTCCATTGTTTCATTCCTCCTCACCTCTGTCGTTTCTCCGTACCACGGACCTCCTCTACCCTGCAGGTCGATGCACAGTCTCCTACTAACTATATGTACAAACTCAGTACTTTCCACCACGACCAGCCCAGGAGTGAGTCCCAGCGTCCGCAGCCCGGGCTTCTCCTCATCATTCTGACTGTATTCACTTCTGCAGCTCGACACCCGGTCCCACTTCTACCTGATTATTCATTTCCTTGTTATATTTCACTGTAATTAAACTTAGCACTGCTTGCACTGAAGTCACCTGGGTCCGTCATATTTTTGTGACTCGCTCACCCCTGTGTTCGAGCCGATCTAACACTTACTGGCTCTATATTTTAACTTACCTGTCTGTCCAGAAAGCTGGGTTTCTCTGGAGACCCCTGGACAGTCACTTGATCATTTGCTTGGGGAGACTCTGAGGAGAGAAACAAGTGGGTGCAATAATATGAAAAAATACAAAATGTAAAAAGTGTCAAGTTTAATAATAATTGAAAAATAATATTGCTGAAAGCTGATGGAAGAATGAGAAAATAGGACGAAACCTTTGCTCAGGATACAGGACTTAATTTCCAGTTTTGTTTTTGGTGGATTGTCTTGCTGGATGCAATAGACCTTATAGGGTTCTGTGATGTCCAGCTGGTTGCGTTCAGGGACCTCATGAAAGTCTGTGCTCTTGTTGAGTGCACAGCGGAGACGGGTCTTCCACATGGTGGGGTCAGCTTTATCCCTCCCCTCCCTGTATTTGCCCTTGTACACAGCCCATGCCTGAATGTAAATTATTGAAATATTAGATGATTATGAGGAAAAATTGACTGGGGAGAAAAAATCATAATTGCATGAAAAATCAGGGGAAGTCATGATCTACTGGTTAAACAGATACAGTCAGGGAAAAAAATTATTTGAACCACAGTTGATTTTGTAAAATACACCTGGGAGCCAGAGATCTTGTTGACTGAGAGGGAATCAAATACTTATTTCACTGATGAAAATGCAAATTAATGTATAACTTTTATTGTAATGCATTTTTCTGGATTTTTTTGTTATTATTGTGTCTCACTGTTCAAATAAACCTACCATTGAAATTGTAGACTGATCATTTCTTTGTTAGTGGGCAAACTTACAAAATCAGCTGGGGTTCAAATAACTTTTTTCCCTGACTGTATTTTAACAAGCTGACAACATTTTAATGCAATACATTGATTAGCAGTGTCATTTTCTTCACAGGGAATTAATTTCTTTTAGTGTTTTTAACAAAATCTATGTACTTTGAAAGCAGAGAACTGAATGCGTCTCGCTGAATTAACTTCAGTGAAAATCAGTTCAGTCAACTTGCTGTAGGATAGTGAGTTCCACCAGCAGCTGTTTAGTTACAGGATTCAACTGCTTACGTGGTTGTTTATTATTTAGCTTTGAGGGGATTTCGAAATGGCTCTTTTCTGATGATTTGACAATTGAAGATGTGCTGAATCTGACAATCTTATTATTTACATGTACATTTTTACATTACATATTTACATTTGATAAAACATGAAACTATTTAATTATATACTGACATTTTAGTGTAAACAAAACCTCTAAGTGTAGAACTAGGACTGAACAGAGGCAGAATAGTTTTTTGACTGCTGTTACCTTCACTCACACATTCACTAAGTCGCTCACTCAAGCTTGTTTGCCTCCTGTTGACAGATGCATTAGAATCTAATCTCAACCTCTTTCTGTGCAGAACACATCTTAAAATCCCCCTCAACTGACAAACCCCAATAATTATATGTATCTAATTATTATTAAATGAATAAATAATTATTGTATGCAATGCTTATATCGGACTTATAATAAATCACAAGCCTTTTCACTAAATGAAGTGAACGTGCTGCAGTACAACATGCGGGAGCCAGTGGTTTTATTCAGCTAACTTTACCAGCAGTTTTCTCATAACAAATTTAAACATGCTAAGATTGTATCTGACCATCTGATAACTGAATGTACACGTTTCACATCATATTGTATGCTAAGGAAAACGAAGCAGGCTGCTGACCTTGAACAGAGCTGCATCCTCCATCTGTTTGTAGTCCTTCTTGGCTGCGTGCTTCCACGGGATCCTGAACATAGTTTTGTCCTCATCCTCCCAGCACAGTCCTTCATATCTCCCACTCTCTATCTGGGTTATGAGCCACTCTTTCAGGTGCAGCTTAGCTCCTTCTTCCATCTTCAACACATACTGCGTCTTACAGGAACAACACTCTTCAGTTTCAAAATGCCAGAGACACGTGCACAGCGGCTCAAACAGTTTAATAAGGCTCCCACCTTGCAAGCAAAAGGACAATCAACAGTGTATTCTCATACTGCTCACGTTTGAACTGCTATCTTGGCCTAATTACAGTTATGTTATATGATAAAGTTTCCAAAACCTGTAGAGAAACTACCCGCACCTCAGACCTAAATGCAGAAGTCGTAACTAATATTAAGGGAGCTCTGTAAGCGAAAGCGAAAGCTTCGAGCTGTTTTTATACTTTCGGTTTCCCATTCTTGTTCAGTTGCCCTGAAAGTTTAATCATTTCCAAGCAAGGTATTAGGAGGGTGATAAAGGAGCAGACTGATGGGTTTAAAAAAACGAAACAAAAGGACATTTAATTATTCAATTCCTGTGTAGCAAAAGTCCTGCACATTGGAATCAGCCAGAAGGCACCATGCAACACTTCACCCTTTTACTATGTGGCACAAATCTTATTTTTCAGTCATAGTTTAAAGATAACTTTTACAGGCTACAGTTATATGTCACATATACCAAAGTGCAGCTCATTCACCCACACACACACGCACACACACCGCTATACATGTACTCATATCGAAACGTTCATATGAAAACGAAAGCATGTGGGTGTCAGGACTGTTCCCCCCCCCCTCTCAGTGGCTCCACACAGTTGCACCCTGTTTGTGCTGGGTGTTGTAGACGAGGCCATTTCTTTAGCTCAGGTGTTGATACTGAACGTGCGAACAACACAAAGCGTTTAGATAAATAATAAATGTTTAAAATAAACGTTTACAGTATAGAGAACATACTGTTAATACCGAATTGACTAACACATTTAGTTTTGTCCAATAGAGGGCAGTGTAATACTGTGTTACAACCTCAACCACTCAAAGTGAACTATTTTTTTTTATCAATCAACTGTGCACTACAGATAAAATGTGTAGCAAAATGAATCTAATTAACATAGTGCACAGAGAAGGACGCAGAAACATCCACCTCGCTATTAAAATCCAGGGCGCAGACCACATGTGCTCAGTTGATCTTGGTGAGAGTTTCTTTACAAGGATTTGTTCTGGTACTGGAAATAGTGCAGCGGAAAAATCTGAGCCCCCACACTGTGAATCACCTTTTAATATGTCCATTGTCAAACCTGCACAAATAACTGAATCAACAAGTAAACACAAGCATGTAATACTGTAGAATAATGTTCAATTCCAGGCTTTCTGCTGCGGGCCCTCTCCATGTTGGGACTCTGAGTACTTAGTTCTACTATTCCCCACACACCTGTGCACCAGACTAGGAAACCGTATACGAAAAGCTCATAACAACATAGAGCTGCAAACCTGGGAGGGTTAAATAAAAATAAATACATTTCTTCATATATAATGTCAGTGTCAAATACTATAGCATATTCCATTACACATGAACTAAATGTGCTTTACATTAAAAAGCAACCACTCACCCTAAGACAGAAAAGCAGCCACAGCCACCTCACAGACACAAACCACAGACACAGAATCGCTGAGAATATAGAACATGTTTCTGTGAATGTGGAAACACTTGCAACACATCAGATGGCGTGATCAAGCAAATATATGCGTGGGAACGTGTAAGAAAGTACTATACCCACATGCATCCTCCTTCTGCTCGGCAATCTAATTCTGCCTTTTGAACAATAGGCTTCAAGGTGGTTTCCTTGCTTTTCTCCCAGTTTATTGTTGTACCAGTTCAGCAGCAAAACAAGGTTGAAACATTGGAGCGCACTGTAGAACAGTTTAGCCAACTCTCAATAAATAGACCTTTTTAAATATGACAGATTGTATTACAGCAGAGCAGTACAAACCTGAAAATGTCTTGTACACAGAACAAGATGCTCCCCCCCCCCAGTTCAGTTTATTGTTATAAAATGTGCATCAGGTTTACGTTGACGTTTCGACAGGTCCAAGTCATCATGAATCGCCTCCCACCCTCAGTGTGTATGCAGCGCACATGTGCACGAGTCAGAGAGAGGGGTGCATCGAGTTTGTACTCAAGGCTCATGTCAAAGTAGTTTTCTGTTAACTCAGAGATTGGGTGTACTGTCATATGAAAGAAAACAGGCAGCATTACATAGAAGAGAAAAATACATTCCAGGAAATAAATACACTTTCTGCTTTCCTTGAAAAAAAAAAAAAATATTTACACATTATTGTACATTGAAGAATCTTCCATCTGGGTCTCAGTCATAAAAATATATATAACAACAACTACAATAACAGTTACTGAAATAAACAAAAGATTCTTGTCTGTGAATGAATATACAGTATAATCACTGCTTTAAATGTCTTGTATACACAGTAGGAAGCACAACCATGAGTCTGTGTGTATGTGTACTTGTGGCCAGGAATCCAAAACTGATTGAAAGTCCTGTTCACCCACACAGCAACGAGTTTACTTCAGGACAACCTTGAAAAGAAGACGAGATTTTCCTACACAAGAAATAGTTTTTAACTCTGAGAATGTTCATAAAGCTCATGTGCACATACTTTAATTTGCAATTTTTTCTCAACATTTCAAATGATGGCAAGGCGAAGCCCTCTCTGCTCATGACTGTGTGCGTTTATGTGAGTGTCTTTGTGAGGATGCTGACAGTTTAGTGGCAGCCACAAGCTCTGACCACCATGTTGCGGTATTTTTTAAGAATGACGTTGGAGCTGTCGTCAAAGTAGAGCACAGAGATGGCGTGGAGCTGCGTGGGGGCACAGCAAGGCTTAGGAACTGTCTCTGGGTTAATGAAATGAACCTGCGAAGAGGAGGGGAAATCAGATGTTTCATCAATTCATCATTAGATCATGAATGAATATTGACAATGGGTAAAAGGGTGCATGATACAGAGACATAAACTACTGTGCAAAAATGATGCCCTTGCAGCATTTATTACACATGACTCTTCTGGATCATTAACTACGGGAAATACAGGAGTTCCATCAGAGGCTACATCGTCTTGACAGTTGATAAGATGACTAGACTCTTAACATGACTGCTGGGATTTTATTTCTTTGCCTTCTTTCATGGTTACTCACAAGGGTTTGCACAATGGCATGGTTTGTTGCGTTCATATAGGAGTTCAGAGGAAAGGCGCACTCGCCCTCACAATAGTACGCCGCATATCCCTCCGGCGCAATGATCCAGTCCTGACAGTGAGGAGCGAAACAGAGAGCTATTTAGGTTGTGGAACTGGGAAAATGGTATAGAATGCTAAAAACAGAAGTTAATGGAGACAGTTAATAATAACGGAGTCACTCAAGGTGATTCTGTGCACCTGAAAACAAGACCAAGGACAAAACTGGCCTTTAGACCTGCCTAGGCTGCATATCAGCTTGAGATTTGGGCCATGGAAACACCAACTTGCATTTAGAAAAGCACAACAGTTTCAACACAGTACAACTGTGATTAAACTGAGCATCATGCTTTCTGTTTTCTAATGGTAATCTGACAAAACTATTAGAAATTCTACAGCACGTAATGACTTAATAATGCACTAATGCTACTTCAACGATAGGGACCTGATACTACTACTAAGTAATGTATTTGCCCCTTTACTATACAGGGCACTGCCCCTTTAGTGTTTTACCTTTGAGTCTAGTGTTTTTGGAGCCTCAGCTGTTAACTGTGATTCAGTTTACAGATAAATTGGTTAATAGTTTGGTTTTTAAATGTTTAAAAACAGTGAAAAACTCCAATTATTTATCAGAAGCCAAGCTGAAATAAAAATAATATGCTTTGTTTGACCTTCAGTCCAAAACCTAAACATGGAATTTACTGTCCCAGAAGTAAATCTGAAAACTCTGACATTTGAAAATCTAAAAACAGCTACATTTTACTTTAAAAAACTGAAACAGATGTTCAAATTTGGTCCAGAAGTTTTTTTTTTCTGTAAGTTGACTGGTTGATTAATCAACTAACTGCATTGATCAGGTTTTCATTTATTTCTATATTTTTCAAAAACATGCAGAGAGGTTCTATGTATATGTTCTAGGCCTGAGCAGTGTCTACAGAGTTTCCTCCCAGGCTGAATTTAGTCCCATCATGCAATATGTAGGCAAAACTCAGGGCATGCTGAGATTGTCAAAGTGCAATGGACTTGAATGTCTGATTTAAACATCTGTCGGGCCCAGCAGTTTTGGCTGCCTGGGAGGGGAATACTTTCTGTACCTGCCACCCCAAGTCTCTGAAACTGACGTAGAGCTCGTGCTTTTTACAGGCCTGCTTCTGATCAGTGCTGCTGTTTTCTGAGGAAGAGGACAAACAAAGAGAAAGAGAGGGGTTATATTTCAGTATACCTGCTATTATCCCATTCAGCCAGACGAGTAACTATTTACTGCAGTCAGACCCTAATTAAGCAGAGATGATAAAGAACAGACCTAAACACTGCCAACGTCCTCATTTAAAATATGAACATTTAGACAATGGTTGGAGGAAATCATCTCCAGATACAGCAGCAGTTTGGTAATTGTTTCAAGTGAATGGGCCGCCCCTGCTTAGAGGTCACTCTCCTGGGCTTTGAGTTTCCACTGGATGAGACAGATGTGTACACCGAGTAGGCTTGACACATTTTTCAAAACTCAGGTCTTTTATTTATTCTTTCTCTTTTCTTCTTTTCTCCTCACCCATTTCAACATCTCTTTTTCTTTTTAGCCCATCCATGTGTAAAAAAAAAAAAGAATAATCTGTTTTCCATTTAATGGTATCTCTCTCTCATCTTCTGATGTCCTCTGGGGCTCTGTGGTACATTAGTTCCTGAGAGCGGCTCAGATTGGAAATGATCATGAGCGACTGGTTTTCATCATCCAGTTAAAGACCACTGGTATCCAAAGTTCCAAGCAAGTCCATTTGGCCCATGTGTTGTGGCCCTGTTTGCCCCACAGCACACTGCAGATGTGCTCTGCCATAAAAGACTGTGCTATCGCTACCTCCATGCAGGGAACTTGGCCTCAACTGCTCTGTAATGCTTGTGTAAATAAACAAAGACAGCAGAGGGTTATTTGAAGCTCAGAAATTACAGTCTAATGTTTCAGCATCTCACATAAACACAGCCCTCTCACACCTCCTAAACAAAGGTCCTAAGTATCCATTGCATGTTTAGTTGCGCAGGAATCACACCATTTATAATGACACCCTTTTGTTGGCTCTGGGTATAAAGTATATTAGTGGGTGTGAGTTTACATCTCATTGAGTACATGCTGTACTTTAAAATGCATAAACTTTTCTAACATGGATCATCTGTGTCCCATTCCATTAATACCTCGTAAAGCCAACAAAAGCCAGATTAAAACAGGGGTCAGCCCAACAAATCAGCACAAAGTGAATATATATTACATCCACTTTCTGTGTTTACCTGCAACATTGGCCACTCTGAGAGCCTCCTGGGTCTTTGCCCCTTTGGAGCGATTGGGGTTACGCTGTTTGGCCCCCCCTGGTGCTGAGCGGATGCTTCGCAGGTGCACCTCAGTGGCTTTGAAGAAGGCCACCATGAAAGGCTGTTTATTCTGAGGCCCACTGCGACCAATCAGCCCCGCTACACGAGGATTGATACTCTCTCCTTTGGGGGAAGACAGAGAGAACAGGTGTTATCATGTCAAAGTAACCTAGATGTAAAATTATGGCATGTCATTTTTTGTTTATGTTTTTGCTCCAAACCAAGTCTTAATGTGGAGAGATTATGTCAAATGCTTCTGTGACACTGTTTCATTAAACAGCTGGCAGAAGTGCAGAGGTTTTATACTGGGTGAGAGGGTACACCCTGGACAGGCCACCAGTCTATCGGGGGGCTGACACACAGAGACAGATAACCACTCACACTCACACCTCCAGGCAATTCAGAATTGCCTGTCAATCTAACCTGCATGTCTTTGGACTGTGACAGGAAGTCAGAGCACCCAGAGAAATCCCATGAAGGCAAACTCCACACAGAAGGGCAGCAGGTTTGAACCCAGAACCTTCTTGCTGTAGAGACAACAGTGCTAACCACTGAACTACTGCGCCACCTGTATTTAATTCAACTCACATGATGAAATCAGTCTCCGCCTGTGTTTAAAGTTCATTTTGCACGTGTGCTCCTCCCTCTCCTCACTGAAACAGATTCTGTCATAATGCTACATTCTGTTTTACAAACGAGATTTTCCTTTCCTTTACATTTTTCTCATCTCTTCTCCATCTCTGCATGCCAAGAACAAACACTGACTGAACATCAAAGTCTCTATACTTGTGTTTGTGTGGGTGTGTTTGTGCATGCGCATGCATGTGCACTCCAGCAATGGCCTATCTTGTTCTCACACAGAAGAATGTGTCTGTTCACTGCTGGGTGGTAAATCAAGGCTTCTGGTTGCTGCTGGCGACAGGACGTCCCAAACGCCTGTCTGAACATGCTCAGCCAGAGCCCAAGCCTACACACAGTCACACACTCATGGATACAGCCTCCCTAGCACACCCTGCCCACAACATGAAGCAATAAAGTGTCTGTTTTCCTCAGCTAACATGTAACATCCTGCCATCCTGTGAGAGACAATATTCTTGTTCTCCACACTGTTTGACAAAGTTCTCTACTGACTCACATCCGAGCCTCGTGATGGAGATGTTATCCTTAGAATAATACTCTGCGTTTTCTGCATGCCTGCTAATGATGCTGAGGATATGACAGATGAAGATAGTGATGAATGGCTGATGACTAATGATGAGGAGCAGATTTATCTTTGCTGTGTACAGTACACACAGAATACACCATCTGATTCTTTAAAAGAACAGCCATGAATACACAATTTGAGCGATACTCACCCTTTGTGCTCTCAAGGGCCAGCTGCAGACCCAGGTTCCTGCCCGGGTTCAGGACCCAGTGGTTACTGGTGGCTGTCACGTCAAACACCAACCAGCCCTCCTCTGCTGCCCAGATCACCCGTGAGTCCAGCAGAGACAGGTCTGACTCTCTGGAGAAGACACAGAGGACAATGAAGTTCACACTTAAAGTAAGAGATGAATGTAAGCCAAGGGGGATTATATGCATAGTTACAAAAGATAGGTTGGAACCATGCAACAGAGTGCAAAGACAAGTGAGTGAAGTGCAATGCAAAGTAATGGAGCGGAGAAAAGGAGTCAGAGCGGTGTGACAGGCTGAAACAAAGAGAGAAATGGAGCAAGAAAGTGAGTAAGTGAGGGCCCCAGATGGTGAGGCCCAGGGGAACACTTCATTTTCTTAATTGACAATAATGGCTTTATAAATGGCCAGTCCTTTCATACATTACACACAGTCCATCTCTGCCTGCAATTTTGTTGCAGAGCCAGAAAGCCAGAGAGAGAGAGAGACTGAGAAACTCAACTGTGAAAGAAAAAACTGTGAAAAGTAGCGAATGAAAGTGAAAGTACATATCCAAATCAGTCCCATTGTCCAACACTGAGCTCTGGATTTTCTGCTCTTTCACCACTGCAGACTAAAATCTCTTGTTCTTCATGTGGCCATTCATCTGTCCTGACCTATTTTCTGACCGAGCAGATAGTGTGTCACAGAGCTTTGGCTCATTTATGTACCCGGGCCCATCTCTGGCAAAGGAATAAATAAATGTGTTGTTCCTACTGGACAACAGAAACTTTTAGGGGGCGTCAGGGAGAGCAGGACAGAGGCTGCTCCAGAGTTACATACACCATCTTGATCACCCAGTAAACATGGCTTTGGTAAACACATTGATGTTTTTTTTTTTTTTATTGATCGCCCCATTCATAAAACAGAAAGAAAATAATGACAAAGACCTACTGCAAATTCCCATGTGATGTCATTCAATTGTAAACATCAGCCCAAAACCCAAGAACATTCACTTAACCAAAGCACATGTGCAAATAATAAAATTAATGATGGCTGTATTCCATTAAGCTGCTTTAGTTTCAGGGTCCTGGTTCATGCTAGCCTACCCTCACACTGTCATGACTTACTGGGACACTGGAACAGAACAGTGCCAATACACATGTGCTTTACACACTATGACAAATCAATGTACTGTGGAAATGACCTATGATGTAAAACTGAGAAAACAAAGAAACTGTTCTTGACAAATGCAGCAATAAAAAAGGCTTTAATTCTCCTCCTAAGAGTCTAAGAAGCTCTATGGCACTGTACTTAGGCACAGGGATGCTAATACAGTAGGCTCACAGTGATGTGATCAATCAGCTAAGGATTTCAGCAAGTCTAGACAGCCATTGCTTGGCATCATTAAAAAACATCCTAATCTGCTGGTTTACAATATTGAGACATACATTATTGCTGCACAAACACAACCACACACCCATGCTCACCTGTCAGCGTGTTCCTCCAGCACTTGGTAGACACTGATGCGGAAAGTCTCATTATCGTAACGTTCATGGATGAAGTCTTTATATATACGAAACTCAGCAGCAGTGACCGCTTCACCCTCTGGGATCTGCGACAGGTCAAATCGAAACTCGCGATGATGTCGCCGCACTGGTAGGAATTCCTTATCGTGCTCCACTGCAAAAAATAAAGCATGAAACTGAAAAGAGTTTGTATTGTCACATACACTGTATACAGGAAATGGTGCTTCTCTTCACATAAGCTGTTCTAGCATAACCTGTCAGACTGTGGGCTGGTCCCAGATTAAACACATTTATAGATATGCAGTGCACATGTTGGTTTCTGATTGAAATGAGAACTAGGAGCAATGCATCTGGTGCACACTGAACCATGATAGAGATGCAGGCGGACGCTGACAGCTTTATAAACCTCCTTCCTCTCCCTCTATTCCTTTCATAGCCCCAGAGAGTCATCCAGTCGGCACTTTATCTGGTTCTCACGATCTGGGGGCCCCGTGTTTGGTGTACTCCATCCCCATCCCCTCCTCTCTTGCATCCCCACATCCCAGTTTTCCAACTCACCACGCCATACATGCATGATATGCCCCCTGACCTCGTCCATACATATATAAACAGATGCATAAGCTGAAGCTCCTCAGATTTTTAAATGTACATGTGGTTACAAATTGAATATCTGTGAGTTTGGAACTATCGGAAATTTAAATATGTCACCTTGGACTTTGGACAATTGTGATGTGCATCAAATTATCATTTTTTTGGTCTATTTTCTGGCAATTTATTTTCTAACATTTAATACATTTTATGAAACAAGAATTGACAGGTATGATCTGTAAGGCTGTTCTTACTTCAAGCAAAGTGTTGCTTTGAGTTGAATGCTAACACACACATGATAACAATCCCAGTTACAATGTTAGCATGTTGATGTTTAACAGGTATAATGTTGACTATATTTAGTTTAGCATGAATTTGGTCATAACCCAGCGTATTGGTCAACAAAAAAATTTGACCTGGTGATAAAAATGAAAAGTTAAGGGACCATAAAAGGGCCATTTCATTTCATTCCAAACACAATGTGGCACTAGAAAAGTCAGGGGACCGTCAAAGTCATTAGGGTTTATCCTCTGGGGAACATGAATGTCTATATAAACAAAGTCTGGACTAAAGCAGTCAAGTGATTTACTGATTAACAGTGCCAGAGACTGTCAAGGTCTACCATAGAGCCACTCTACTAGTATGGCTAACACAGTTATGGTGGCCACAGAGTACTGACAGGAACTAGCAAGAGAGATCATATCTCTCCCATATTAGCTTCTCTCCACTGGCTCCCTGTAAAATTCAGAATAGAATTTAAAATCCTTCTCCTAACATACAAAGCCCTTAATGACAAGGCTCCATCGTATCTTAAAGACCTCGTAGAGCCTTATCATCCTAACAAAGCACTTCCTAAGTACCTTCCCAAAGTGAGTAGCAACATGTCTGTACAGATTCTTAGTCATCCAGGTCATGGTAAGCTGAAAAAACGTAGAAAAAATCAACTGGTAGGTAGAAGATGTTTCATGTTCATTTTTGTCCAAATAGAACACCCCTCACTAAATGAGGGTGGTGGACTAAGACACAACTTTTCACCCATCTACAACTCTGTTTTGAGATCTCTGCCCAAACATGCCCACCAGGACAACAGGCGTCGGTCCACAGGTGAGGGTTCAAAGACAGGTACTGGAGCTCTACGTCTCTGATGAGCAGTCACCACCCACATCGACCTGATCAGTGTTTGATTGTTGTGTCTTGTTGCTTTTCTTCTTTTGTCTCTCCTCTATCCACTCACCCCAACCGGTCGAGGCAGAAGGCCGCCCACCAAGAGCCGGGGTCTGTCGGAGGTTTCTTCCGTTAAAGGGAGTTTTTCCTCCCCACTGTCGCCAAGTGCTGCTCAGGGGGATTTGTTGGGTTTTCCCTATGTAATAATATTGATAACAGTAAGGTCTAGACCTTACTTTGTAAAGTGTCCTGAGATGACTTTTGTTGTGATTTGGTGCTATACAAATAAAATTTGATTTGATTTGATTTGATTTGACAGTTAGATAACAACCACATGCCCTTGCAGGGTCATGCTGGGTGACAGAGGAAAGCCCTCTCTAGCAGCCACTCCCTCGACCATCCACTGCTTCTCAATGAGTCTTTATCAGTCAACTGCCTCTGAACTCTGTGCAGCTTTGGCAGGAAACAACCATGTCCCACAATCTCTGCAAAGCTATCATTGTACTGACACACACGCACATTAATAGACAATTACATGCACCCATACAAATACTACATTCAAAAGAACTTCTGTGATAGTACTCAGAGTCTATACCAGCTGTCAGTAATATAAGTGTGATGTAAGTATTATGCATGTTTCACTGCACAAGTAGGTGGGTGTCATTTCCTTCATTACATACCTGCGTCTTTGTGTTTCTCAGCCCTTTTCCCCCTTGGTCCTCATGTAGTTTTCCCAGCGGACACTCCCCTACATCCCCTTTTGTTTATGTTTCTATTAAACCTAGTTGCTGAAGGACATTAGACAAAGGCAGCACTGTGAGATGATTGGTCAGAGCAGGAGTAAAAGAAAGGATCTAATTACTCTTCAATGAGGAACTGCTTTGTTGTCTGCTGGCCATTAGCTGTCTTTGCTTTAGGTTCCCATTATTCTCTGTCTGCTGTGGGCACATTGGAAAGGTATGAAACGCTGTTCGACTCCTCCTGAAAACAGTGGCATTCAAGGTTATGTGATCTTCACTGTAGACCTTTATTAATTTATCAGTATCACTTCCTCCACTCAGCTGGGCAAGTTACAGCCCCCCGTGACCCTCTTCAGGATAAGTTGTATAGATAATGGATGGATGGACTTCCTCCAATCAATATTTAATACCAATTCTCATTCTACCAGCCTACTCTCTTGTCAACACTTGTGCAAAACCGGCACTGGACATTCACCATGCCCCCACCCCCCATGTCAAACTTTACCACATTGCACTGAACATTTTGACCTTCCCATTCAATTTGGTAGCAAAGTGTGTCCAAACATTTGACTGGTAGTGAATATACAGATTGAACTGAACTGTGTTCTGTTGTTATGTATTACAACAAACATGTATTTGTGAAACACTAACTTCATGTTTTTGGCACACTCTCACAAGTTTTTATTTATCCTTTATAACTCTCTGCTGCATGACCTGCTTACTCTTCTACCGCCCCAGGGACCTCTCCCTCCTCCTGTAGCCCTGTGCAGGTGCAGTCCCTCTGGTGAGAAAGCCAGAACTGTTCTTCAGCCTCTGGAGCATCTGCCTGCCCCTTCTAAATAAGTGCTCTTTATCTTTGCTTGTATGAACAGCTGGATGCTTCCGTGAAACTCCCACATGAGCTGCTTCCCATTTTCACTTGTCACATCATGAATTTGAATGAGCACAGTTGAGAAAATGAGAGCATGAGTGTATGCCTCTGTCAAGATTCAATCATTGTCTCACCTTTTCTTCCCTTTTCTGTCTTTTGCAGGCAATTATAGCAGTAAGGCAGGTGAGAAGAAGAGTTAGTTAAAAACAAGTGGATGCATTTATGACATCCTCTGGGAGGAAGTGAGTCGCCATCGCTCCACCTGTGTCCAAACATATGCACACCGCAAACATGCGAACACACTCTGCCAAGTTGTTTGAGCCCTTGATGAGCCCTTCATTCTAGAGTGATTGCTCCTCTTCACACAAACACACACGTACTTGTAACCCTAACACCTAACCCCTAGCCCATACCCTAACCTTAGCCATCAGAACTAAATGGCTGTCCCTAACTTAAACCTGAACCCTAAAACCAAAGCTTAACCCTCAGAACGCTCTTTCAGAAAGTGAGGACCAGCCAAAATGTCCTCATTCTGTAGCAAAAAAAAAAGATTTCTGGTCCTCATTATATAGCAAGTACAAGAACACACATACACACACACACACGTGCATGCAAACAGCTATCACAAAGTATCATCTGTGAAGTGAAGCCTTCTGCGTCACAGCACGGTAACACAATCATTATGTGTTTCTGTAAATCATAATTAAAGCAGCAAAAACACACATGCAAGGAGACAAACACACCAACATACACACATACACAGTGAGCTGCTTTTGTCATCTGGTTTGATGTCTGATTTGCCTTTTTTATACAAACTACAGAACTGAGTTGTCCCATATCATTTGACTCGTGCAGGCCAAACACATGCACAACAGCACACATTAGAGATGATGGGATGATAATGTCTCCTCCAGCCTCCACCTGGCAACCAGAGGGTTGCTGTCTTTAATGATTTGTGATTTCCCATGGGAACATTCCTGAAAATTATCAACTGTGATTGAAAAAATGAGTGGAGAAAGTACATGCTGTGATGGTTTGGGTCTAACTGTCCTCTTAGAAGGAAGGGTCACTGCAAAGTTGTTCTAAGTGATGAAACATGTCTAACCTGAAGGGAGTGGTCTCTTCCAGGGTGACAGTGCCCCCATCCACAGGGTATGAGGGGTCACTGAATGGTTTGATAAGTATAAAAATGATGTGACTTTCACAGTCACCAGATTTCAACCTAGTTGAACATCTATGGGAGATTTGGCCCGACGTGTTGGACAGCGTCTTCACCACCACCATCAAAACACCAAATGAGGGAATACCTTTTAGAAGAATGGTGTTCATCACCCCAGTAGATTTCAGGGACTTAGCAAGTCAATGCCAAGGTGCATTGAAGCTGTTCTGGTGGTATGTGGTGGGCCATCTCCTCACTGAGACAGTTAATGTTGGCTTTCCCATTAATTGGTCACCTGTCTGCAGCTTATTACGCTGTGCCAAATCTCACTGCTGCTTCATTGCCTTAAACATAGGCGCAGTAGTTTATTGGGAGTCAGTGCAACTGGCGGCTTAAATACTAGCTGACACCCCAAAGCTGAAAATAGTTCCCAACCAATATAATCTTTACTCCTGTCTGACTAACATTTGCCTTGATGGGATTTGGTGAGAGGGACAAAAATACAGAGTATTGGCAGCTTTATCCCTTTTCTCTCCACTTGCATTGCACTCGTCCTTGTCTTTGTTCTCTCTTCTTGTTTCCTCTCCTGTCGGGCCTGGACACCTAAGACACTTCTCCAACACTTCAGGAGAAGTGCACCGGAGCAGTTGTGGAAATATCTGACGGCTCGCATTAGCCCAAGTGTCTGTTCGGCAGCCCACACCCTCAGTCTCACCTTGCACACCTTCCGCTACTTAGCAGGGGTGGAAAGCTCACCCCTCCCACTTCTCTAAAATGGTGGCTTAAGCTTCACCCCCTCCCATCCCACTTTCAGTTCCCTTGAGTTAACTGTGCCACCAGTAGCTGCACATCACTCTATGTCCCTATAGAGCCCATTAACTCTAACAACACACCTGACACCCACAACCAGAAACTAGTAATGGTGCATGTCAATCAAATCAGTGTCAGATTGTTTCATGGCAGGATCTATAGTGGTCCATGAAGGAGAATGTAAAGCTAAATAGAACCATGCAGAATTGACTGATGCACCATAATGATGTCTCTTTCTTTTTTTCCATTCTTTCTTTGTTTCTGTTGTTTTTACTCTGTTTTAAGTACAGTACTTGGAACAAGTATGTCATAGTTTCCGTAAGCTAAAAGGAGAGAGGGGATGAAAAACTGAGTGCAAGGAAAGGGCAGATGTTTATCCTATAAAAGTAATGAGTGTTTGATCTCTTGGGTACCGGGTGACTACCCACAGTAGGAAACATCCTGCCCACTGGCAACTACTGATGACATCATGCCTGTGTGATGTATTTATATTGCTGTAGGGCCTGGCTCCCTGGGAAAGGGTGCGAGCACTTTCGTGCTATAACTTACTCACACTTAACAATCATCAACTCACCACAGTGTTTGTGTATGTAGGCTACTACGTGTGTACACATGATCATGTATGTATGCCTGTTGAGCCTGTAAGTGTAACCACAGGAAGAAGAGTCTTTACATTTAAGACTTGTGGTCAAACCAAGCTTCCTCTCTAGCCAGAAGGCCATCAAAAGGTCTCACAGCAGTTTTATTGACCTCTTGTTCTTCCTCTCACTGCAGCCATCAAGCACGCCCTCTGCACCCATAAACCATAGTTCACTTCACTGGGCATCACGAAGCAATGGAGCAATCTGAAACTCACAGGTATGTATGCGACTCTAAAGCTTCTCTTACCGCTGCTTTTTACAGGGTGCCCAGGTACTCTACAAAGATGGTAAATGTTAAATGGCCTTATACTTGTTAAGCGCTTTTCTATGCATTACAGCACACTCAAAGTGCTTTCACACTAGTTGGCCACTCACACACCCAAGCACTCACACCGGTGACATCACCGGGGGCAACTTGGGGTTCAGTGTTCTGCTCAAGGACACTTCGACATGTGGATCGGACAAGCTGGGAATCAAACCACTAATCTTCTGGTTAGGAGATGACCCACTCTACCTCCTGAGCCACAGCCGTAGTGCTGTAGTTCATCCGAACTACAAAATGCATATTTTTCACTTACCTCCATTGTTATTTAGCCATGCAGACAGTTTTGATTTAAAGGAATAGTTCAACATTTTGTGAGAATGTTAAAATATAGCCATTTTCAGTCACAGAATACATACCATCCTGTTTGGTTCAAACAGTCTAAAGCAAAAGCTTTCTCTCATTCAGACATATGTCTGTTTTACATGAATGTTCCTTCAGTTTCATTCAGACATGCCCACGGCCATGACAGTGGGAGCCAACACATCCATGGACCGAACAGTACATAAAGTCATATATAACGTATAAAGCCATGTGCAGCAATGTTCTAAGTCCATTCATCTTTTATTTCTGGAACCAGAAGCTCTTTTTTGAAACAGGACAAATTTACATTGTTGCTCACAATATTGACAAGTGAAAACAAGATCTCTTCCTAAAATTAGTGTTGTTTGAAATAATGCACTGTCAGGTCAAACCTATTCAGTATTCCATCCATCCATTTTCTAAACCGCTTAGTCCCAAACAGGGTCACAGGGGGCTGGAGCCAATCCCAGCCAGCTGCAGGCGAAAGGCAGGGTACACCCTGGACAGGTCGCCAGCCCATCGCAGGGCTAACACACAGACGAACAACCACTCACACACACACACAAGCACTCCTACGGGCAATTTAGAGACACCAATCAACCTATGCTGCATGTCTTTGGACTGTGGGAGGAAGCCGGAGTACCCAGAGAGAACCCACACAAGCACAGGGAGAACATGCAAACTTCGCACAGAAAGGCCCCAGGTTGGCCGGGGCTCGAACCCAGAACCTGCTTGCTGTGAGGCAACAGCGCTAACCACCACGCCGCCTCTATTCAGTATTCTTAGTGATAAATAACCATGTATAGTATAACTATTTGTTAATAATTATATTTTTATAATTTTGTAAACACACATTGCTGTAAACCAAAGTGGTGAATCAAAGATTCCAAACTGCAGTGACTGAAGTTCCTGCAGGACCTCATCATATTTCCTCAGAGGTCTGTTAATGTAGATTTACTGAAAGGCAATGGTGACAACACCAAACCATGTTCAGCAGCCATTGTTCTGTGGTACAATGTGTTGAAAAACAGTGACAAAGGAGTGCAGAGAGATCTGTACCAAGTGAGGGATCTCTCTCTCTGTGCTAATGCTACAGAAACCATCTGCACTTCCTCTCAGGTGCAGGATAAAACAACTCAGACATGTGGAAGCACAGTCATTCAGTTTTCCACAGTCTCTCTTCCCCTCATCTCCTTGTTTTTGTGTTCTTTAATTTTGTGGCCACAAGGGCCACACCCTCTTCGACCAGCCAAGCTAGCTCTTATTATAGGCCTCAAGAAAATTCACATGCAATATATGCACATTGGCACAAAGAGATTTCCCAGCATCTACATAAATCTTTTTATAATCTCCTCCTGCAGAGCATCACCTTATGCATACATGACAGGTACACTGGCACTCAAATTTTAACAACTCGTTGTTTATTTTGTTTAATTAGAAACCATTCTTTTTTAAAATGTACAAAATAGCTCTGGCGGAAGCACAAGGCAAACACAGCTGCACACTTGCCCAAATAAACAGAAAGCTCCCACATGCAGTTTATATTCCATTCTGCAGTGACACAATATTTCATCACTTATCATAAAAACACTTGTGCACTGTTGCTTCTTGGCTTTTACAAGCTTTGATTTGGCTGCCGGAGTGTGGTGAGGAATCTGGTCAGTATTATGGGCTTCCGCTAATGCAGTCTTCTGCTAGGACATCTAACACACATCACACAGTGCAGCTGGGTAAGTGGCTCTTATACTGTACCCTTTTCCCACAAGGGTACAGTATAAATAAAGAAACTGACTGATTTAAAGAAATGTATGGGATCCATTTGTGACACCTTTCCCCTCTTCTCTTCTCTTGCTCTTTCTTTTCCTCTCCTCTCTACCCTGTCAGTGCCCCAGTACCAAGCAAGAGTGCTGTATTTGTTTTTGCAGCAGCAGAGCTGTTGGTCCCAGGATCTCTGGCTGTGCTCTGGCCCACATCTGCTCTCTCAGCTTCACTGCTTGGTACCCGCTGTCATGGAAGTGCAGGGGAGTCTTATGTGCTGCTGGTCACTGATAAGGCAAGGCCAAACTAACCCAGATGAAAGAGACGAGGCTGAACGGGTGGAAATATCATTAATTCTGTTATCCACTGCACTTTTTACAATCTCACGTTAATGTATCACTGTCTTGCTATATGCAGCTACATTCTGAGAAATACAAAAAAGAAAGTCAAAGCAGGACAGTGAAATGACTAGTCAAACTAAAATGAGCCCAACATTCCTGGCAATGATAGAGCTCTGTCAATCACTGAAGCAGAGCTAGGATGCCTGCTGCTTAGTACATCTGGGCCTTTTGACCACTCGCCACATTGTCAAGTCCCACCTGCAGAGTGTTTCATCATCTCTCCCAGCAAGTGCCTTAGCCTGGCCAAGAGCACAGAGGCTCTGCTATGTGTATCCAGATGTCATTCTGAACTCCTGAGTTCAACAGGTGAATCTAAGACATAATGGAAAATTTTTCTGGATCTTGCCGGCTGTGGACTTTATAAAGCTGCCTGAAGCTCCTAAGAGGAGAGATTTGTTGTCTCTGATATTTATTTACACACCAGGCCTAATACATCAAATCACAGAGAGCATTAAGAGATATTACCTGACAGGAAGGCAGGGCAATCTGAACCAACTGTTACATTCCTCTACTTCTGTTCACTCCCTGTCCAGCAGAAAGCGATAAAACATGCCGTCAATAGCACTAATTAGCTCCAGAAACACTGCTTTTGGGCACATGTTCACATGTGCTTTTAGTCCACTGCAGATGTATACTGGAGTGGCTATATAAATCTATGAGAGGGAGACAGGCATACTAACAGTGTCAAGGACAAACAATGTTTTAATTTGCTGGTCCTCGTGTGAGAAGCCTCATTAAACATATTGGAGGAAGCAGCTTCCGGTGTGAGATGGAGAAACCAAGACAGACAAATCTGTCAAATTACAACAATTCAGCAGTGGACACAAAGGTCAAATGTGTGTGTGAGAGAGGAAGGAGTAAGATATTATGTAGAGAGACGGGAAAATCTGTGTTTTGGGATCTGAGTAAGTGCGTGTATGTGAGAGAGGTGGGGAGTGGAAAAACACACAGAAGAACTTGAGAAAGTGTTGAAATGTTTTATGTCTGGGAGCATGGGAGATCTAAGCCTCTGGAGGTGAGGGCCAGTGCAGGCAGTTGGAGACTAAACACCCCACAACACTACTGGGACCATATGATAACTAACTAATTAAAACGAGGAGGCCAGTACTGATAATCAATACTGTTGGTTCAGGAGAGTATGAAGCCCAATTTGGTATCAGATGATCTTGTGTGAGGGCCACATTTGAGACAGGGCCAGATGTCATGGCAGAGGGGACTTGCTGGACTCTGAAAAGATAAAGTTTCTTCATCCAGCTGCTTTGGCCTGCAGACAGAAGGGAACATCTGTATTAACCTCAGCACCACAGGCACACCACTGTGGAGAAGAATGCAAGGAGCAATAAAGGGAAGGGTGGGGAGAGGATGAACAGAGATGTTTTCTTCTTAAGAAAAACACTGGAGCTATTTACTCGAAATTGCATGTGTGGACCACTATCAGTTATAAAACAAGTTCCATCTGTCTGCAGTATGACTGCAGTGTGACACAAGTGCTTCCGAGCAGGCAGCCTCTAATAAATCCCAACTAACTCACCAGTTAGACATTTCTTCCTCTCCCTGCTCTCCATTTCATTCCGAGCAGACAAATGTGTCTCCTGTGGCTGCAGACAAAGGGCCATGAATGGTAAAGGGCCAGGTGGTGCCCTGTCAGGTCACCAAGGTAACAATAATTACCTGCTAGTACACTGACTCGCTCAGCATACAAACTATACGATATTTCTCCCTTCACTGATCACAGCTCAACTCCCTAGTCAAATACAGGCAGAGCTTAAACATGACACTGTTCACCATGTGCAACATCTCGGGTTTGGCTGAGAAAACAACTGTCCAAATGTTGCATATGGCAACAATGAGAGAATGAAAGCAGTGGAGCTTTCTTTATTTACTGCTTTTCAACTCTGTTTAGTGAAATGTATCACATCTGGTGCTGATTAACAGCAGCAGAACACTGAGTGATTACATACTCTCTGGGAGCACATGTTTTCAACAGCTTGATATTAGTTCACATTTTTAGATGCTTTTACTTTACAACAGTACCCTTCTGTGTGTCCAAACAAAGGGGCTGACTTACAGCGTCACAGTTACACATGCACAGACCCATCAGGCAGGGTTTAGTTACTGAAAAAGCTACACAATGAGCTTGCACAATTTATAGCACACAAAGAACATCAACATCTACACAAACATATAAAAGGACATAAAATCACGCGGATTAACATGCCTAAAAAAAATTGTTTTTGCAGGAGACATTTTGACTCATCAGTGTTGTTACCTAAGACAATACTGATGGCTCCATTCTATTCAAATGTCACTATAAGGCACGAGACTGACAGTAAGCTGACATGCACCAGGACATTACAGCGAACTGCAGCAGAAAATAGTCCCTAAAAATTGAATATTTACTCATGTTTGAGTATATTTTCAAATTATAACAGTGCCCAGCTATTATATGATATTACTGAGACCTTTATTTTTTTTAAAAAAAGATTAACATCTTCAGTCAGAACCAATGGACTTGGGCTGGGTGCAACAGACTGGGTAGGGAAGTCATAACGTCCAGAGACAAACTAACACATTGTTGGTTTTGGTCTTTTCACTGGTTTTGTTAACAATAAAAAAAACACAAAATTACATAGTTATATTTAGCTTAGAACAATAAAATAAGAAGACCATATCCTCACAATATGATTTATTTCCAAAACATAATGAATGTACACATGCAGGCACACACACACACACTCTCTTGAGTTGTCTCTTGTCCTCTCACTCACCAGAGGTTACACTAATCCATGTGGGATTACATGAGAACTGTGAAAATAAGGAAGTTGTGACTAACATACTTTTTACAGTAAAAGGCTACACACACACACACACACACACACACACACACACACACACCAACACACACACAGGTGATGATCTTGTTACTCTTTCAGTCATCCAGGATGCAAATAGCAGACGTTTAAGTCACCGTCCTTTCCTGTGACCAGGGAGGCTTAAATAGGACATTTCAAGTTGGGCATTATGACAGTTTGTGTGTGTGTACCTGGATGACAGAGTATGATCTGTCTCTGTGTTATAATGTGTGTGAATTTAACATAAGATGAACTGAACGGTGGCTCAGCATAGGCCAGTGTAGCAGCCAAAAAACCCTGGAAGCTGTGGTTTGTTTAAGGAGGAAATGCCTTAATTCATGGTGGCTGCTGTCAGATACCACTGGGACTCCATAAAATAATTAGTACAAATAGGATTTATGACATATATGTGTAGATAGCTAGCTAGAGAGCTATATAGCTAGACAGACAGATAGATGCTGGCCAGAAATATGTTAACATACACATTATATTATTTTCTGTCGCCACCTTGAGAGACAGAGAATGCGTGTGTTGTGTTAACCTGATGGCATGTTATCATGGCATGTCTGGCACACACCCAGTGCCCGGGTGACCTGTGTTGCATGTAGCAGCATACGTTACGACTATATGCTGTAAGCCATTAAAGTGAGGTGACTCATTGAGACAAAGTCCATGCCCTGGGGTATGTCTCAAAGAACTACACCCACACTGGCTGGCTGCACTGGAGGCACTCACAAAAACTGACTACAAAGTGCATAAGATCCTCTGAGTGACAATCAGCAAAGAAAAAGAAGCAGCTAATAAAACCATCATAACCAAATTGGTTCTGTACTGTATGAGAGAAATTATACTGTATAAATTCTTGCAGCAGTATTTAGCGGGGATGTAACGATACCAAAAACTCACAGTCCAATGAAAACGCCACAATACGATATTTATCACTATATTAAAATATGGGGGTGGAACCTTTACCTTTAAATAAAAATGCAAACCAGTGCATGAAAATAGGCTTCTCATCAAGCCAATGTACAAAGTCTGACTAATGCACTTTGGCACAGTATTTATGGAGACATGCAGAGTTTTGAGGGACAGTGTTTTAAATAAAAGCCACACTCATTTTGCTCTCAGACAAGCTAAATAAGAAAACAAACCCACAATGAGCAAATGTGGAAAGGAAGGAATTTGGAGAGGAAATAGTCAATCCATTTGATAGCCATCATTTACTTCTCTGTGTCCCTTTCCCTCTCATGTGAAGGATAATGAAACAGCATATCATCTGCTGTTTTAAATCAAGCCACTTGGACACATATTAGATGATATCACATGAGACTCAGGGAGAAACCTAATGAACTCAAACATGAACGCAACATGAGGCAGACAGCGCACACAATGCAGTGACAAGCACCCATTTTATATTCAAATGAATGATGCACTGTACAGTATACAGGAACTCGAAATGTGTGCCATGAGGAGAACTGAACTTGGGCAAATGCCATCAGTAATTTAATTAGCCATAAGACTTCGGGAAGGCAGCGTGATTTTCTTTCCACAGTCCTCTAAAAATGTTCTCTCTAGCTGATGTGACCCTTCTTTGTTGAGCTTTCCTGTCTGCTTTGAGTATCATCCTTGCAGAAGAAAAGGACCAAGTCCCAACTATTTCTCCATCTTTGTTTCTCTCTCAAATGTTCCATTCTTTCTAGTCAGCTTACTGCAACTTTGGCCCTCGAATCTGCAAGTCTCTGTGGTCAAATCCATCTGTGTCACAGCCTGTCAAAAATAGTCACAATTCAGCAGCTCCCACAATAATTATACAGTGCAGTGGAGGAACGAGTGTCACCTCCCTCTCTCTTGCCAAGAAACTCCAACAATGATCTTTCCAGGATTGAATATAGATGTCCAACTTCTTGCAAAACTTCACTAAAATCCTGCTGGCTTGCAAAGACTTAACAATATGCCTGCTCGGAATTTCATTTACTGTCTGGTGCCAAATTATGGTTAAGATGAATAAACTATCACAAAGCACAGTGACTCACCTGGAACATAAAGGCCTGAATAATTTGTGACTGAAGAATTTATTAAGCAAATTGAATGATAATGGTCTGTTTACTACCGATAATCTGACACCGCCTACTAATGTTGTGATTATTTGCACTTAACAACCGCTGGCTGATGCTGACAGCAATAAAATAATCCAGGAGTCTTTGTTTCCTATAAATATACACAACAGTCCACAGAACAACTAAAAGAAATAAAACTATGCTAATGGAGTTAAATGAATAATAGAGTATGACTCACAAACTGACTGCACTATATTCAGATGATCAACTGACATTTTTTTATTGTGTCATCCAAATGTCTATGCAGATGTCTCCAGATTAGAGTGAAGGGAGGACCCAGTGCACTTTGAACCTATTCTGCTGTTGACATACGCATTCTTTAGATAACACATGGTTGACATATTAGCTGCTGACTGGTCCATCATCCACAGCTCAAGGACCTGAAAATTTGCTGGTTGCACAGCTGTTTAACAGAATAGAACATGACACTCGTTGTATTAGCTGGATAACTGCAACAGTGTGCAAACATGGTTGTGGGTGCATGCAGGTATAACATCAGAAAAATGCATGTGTAAGAAGACACCATAAAATGTCACCACAGTGACTCTACTTTCACCTTTGACTCCTGGATCTATACTGACCGGCCACTTTAATAGTCCCACCTGTAGGCACTTCATTGCCACATTTCCACCATAACATCTGTATTTATGAAGCTCAAAATGTTTGAGTTTTTGCTGAAATTGTCATAAATGTATAAATTCAATGATATGTTTATTATTGAGGTCATAGTTAAAGGTGTTGTTGTACTGGACTACATAATGTTCAGAGGTGTTCCTAATATTCTGACTCTCTCATGTATGTAGCTGAGGAGAACAAAAATATAAAGACCTTGAATATAATATAGTCCAGTTCAATACCAACTTTAACTATGACCTCATAAAAATATAATTGAATGTATACATTTATGACAATTTCACCAAAAACTGAAACATGTTGAGCTTCATAAACAGATGTTAAGGCGGAAGTGTTGCACTGAAGTGCATACAGCTGTTCAGGTGTACCTAATAAAGTGGCTGGGCAGAGTACTTTGAACAAAATACTCATGATCGGTCCTAAAATTCAGCTGTGAGTAGCAGCAAGTGGAGAGCAATAATTACTGAAATGGATTCTCTCTGCTAATGAAGCTCTGACAGTGAATTATAATACATGCAGGCCTTTAGGTGACCACTTGACAACAACTACAGAAATATCAAACCAAAAATGGCTTAAAAATGTCTGTTCTTCAAAATGTTCTTCAGTTTTGTCCTTTGGGGACTTGTGACCTAGTCATACCGAATCCCAATAGTTAAAACTAAAATAAAAGAACTGAGACTACTGCATCGAGAAATGGTATACAGTAATGACTATAGTCTGTTGCCATCATTCTAACATAGGGGGATTGTGTTGATTTTCTGAGCAACTACTCTTAAGTGTTAAATGTGTTTCAGTAGTCTTTGGTCACACACGGTGAAAGAATAAGGAGCCTACCTAAATTGACAAAGCTCATGACCATGTCTGCATCGTTCAAGAAGTTGTTGTCTTGCAGGCTGGCTATTGGGGGTCCCTGGGTGGTGAAAATGGGCTTGTAGGGGTAGGAGTATCTGTCCTCATCACCCTCTGTGGACATGGCGTTGTACAAGTCCAACATAAACATCGGGGCAGCGTTGTGCTTTCCGTGGAGGTGGGGTCGCGGCCGGTGCGGCAGCCCCAATATCGACAGGATTTCCCGCTGTATTTCTCTGCGCTCCTGACTCTTCAGCCGACGGTGAATGAAACTGGAGTGGAACTCGTTGTCCAAAGTAAAGTTCGTAAAGGTGGTATCCGCCAGGATGCAGTAGCTCCAAACCAAGAGCAACGCGGGAGCACGTCTATCCAAAATCGGTGCCATGCTACTCGCCGTGCGTAATTGCGCCCAGTTCTCTTTGCCCAGACTTTGGAAAATTGATATTGAACTGTAGACAACAGGCAGCCTGTGTTCAATATCCAAATCAGCTACGGGCCCTCATGTTGAGGGGAAGTGCCCCCAACTCACACATCAACTTTAAGTCCTTTTATTGATTGGTTTCCAGAGCAGATTGTGTTCGCGTGGACCTCTGTCCTCACCCACAATCTGTGACCCACAGATACTAACTGTAGTGCAGCCTGGAAATGCAGAGTGCAAGCTGCGAGCGGACCCGTTTCACCCGGTTGTAATGGGAGGAGCAGCAGGGAGAGAGAGAGAGAGAGAGAGAGAGAGAGAGAGAGAGAGAGTTTGGTGTGATTGTCTAATGGAGATAGAGCTAGTTTGGTCTTTGTCATCAGAGACTTGAGCCTACATATGCAAACACAAAACGGATTAGGACGGGATTTAGATGCGTCAGTTTATGATAAGTACATTTCGTCATTCCTTTCCTACAGTTCCTAGTGACTGTATGCCTCTGTGGATTCAATAATGACAGATGTGCAGACAATGACAACAGGCCTTTCAGTGTTAGTGTGTGTGCTTATGGAAAATAACAGGCTTCATATCAGAGAGCAGTTATTTGCCTCTGTGAGTACTTCAATAATGTGGGAGAGGTTGCAACATGCAGTTGCAATGTTGCCACTATACTTAGTTATCTGCAGGTGCACTCTCTGAATAACTTGGGTCACATGACTCTGAGATGTAAAAGTCAGTAGTTTTTTTATTTCACAATGCAATATTACAAGCTCACAACTGCCATTTCATGCTACATTTTTGAAGCTGTCTAAGCCGAAGCAGGAAGTTTGTGACAAAAGCAGCGATGCACAGACAGAGCACAGACTGTGAAGGAGGGGTGCAGATGTTTGGCAGCTGCTTCTTCCATCCATCTGCCCCACTGGCCCCAGCACTTCTTAAACACCACACTTTAAAGGAACGCTTCTGACCCTCTTGTGCGCTTGACAGAGGGATTTCAGATGGCCCTTGCACCAAGAATGACTGCTTTATCTAGCCAGACCTCCTAAAACCTTTTCACTACACAGAGCCTAGAGGTCTAAAGGCTCTGCAGTTGAGAGGTTTTAGAGCTACAGCATGCCAGGTGATTTTTATGACAATAAAATTAAGCTTCAATGGCACAGCAAGAGAGGCTGCTGGATGATTTAAACAATGATTGCAAACAGAGGAAGGGAGGAAAAGAAGCAGAGCATGTCCTGGGGTCTTTACTCTTAGCTCACCTTCCTGCTCATTTAGTGTGGTTGTTCTTCTCTTCAAAGGCGTTCCACTTCTCTTTTTCCAATGACAATTCAACATAGCCTGTCACTACTCATTCTGTGTATCTAACCCTCTATTTGGCTTTAAATGTTTTTTCAGTAGTAGCCTGTAACTTATAAACATTTCTATCCGGTGCCCCAGATAGAATCAGCTAATGGCCGCAGGTGTTTACATTACAGCAGTTTCTGACAGGGGACTTGAAAGGGTCTTGGTTTTAGTTATAACTATACATCTTCCTCTCTTTCTCTTTCTCACTTTCTTTTACCTCTCTCTCATTGTCTCTGGCTCGCTTACCCTCGCTGTAAGGTCGATGAGGTCAAACTCCCTGGTGCTCCTCCAACAACCCCCCCAGCCTGTGGCTCAGTTTGTGCCCAGAGAGAGGCTGAAAATCCTGGGCAGGACAATAGAAACAGACCCCCCTGTGTTTGGACCTCCATGGGCCTGGTGACAGTCACAGTAAACAGTGGGTACAGGCTGAAACCAGGCTGGGTGAGCTGCACTGAGGGCCCTTTGACAAGGAGAACTAAAGCAGAAATGCAGAACAAACAAAGTCTGAACCTTCCATCGATGAGGCCCACTTAAAAAAAAACAGCCAAAAGAATAGTCTGAATTTTTGTCCGGTATCTAAGATTAAACTGTATTTTGTCTAAGCTACGTGCAACCACTATCATGTTTAAATAATCAACAATACACCCCTGTCAAGACCTCCATGCTTAGATGTAAGACAATAAAGTGGTCAAACAAAACATACACTAATGCCTGCCTGGCGACTGTAGGGAGTGGACACATTTCTGCCAGTTTACCCAAGTAAAGAACCATGGTGAGCTGGACAGCTGTACATCCATGACTGTGATACAAAGGTATTCTATTAAACCTTACATAGCTGTCACAAGATCTTTACATACCATATTTATGGTCATATGCATGTTCCCTGTTTGGGCGGACTTTAATCTTGAATTTTAACCAGTGCAATCTGAGTGCGCACACACTCACTCACTCTCCCCACAGTGATATAAGACAATCTGCACAAAGATACACACCTCCCCACTACACTCCAACAGGTTAGAGCATGATATTATGCTCATTATGCTCATAAGACGGCCACACAGCAGTGGAAACTCTTTTAACACCCCCACAACACAGGAAACACTTTTCAGCCCCTCATAATGTTATTCTCTCCTTCTCTTCCTTGTTATCTCTGAGTTGGTGTTCTTTCTGTCTGCTGGGTTATCTCTATTTAGGAGCTCAAAGGATGTGGTCAGAGGTCAGATTAATATTTATTTCATGTGTTGCCTCAGAGAGCAGCAGGCGGTAGTCTTTTGAAGGCCTGAGGATGCAGGGAGATGGATGAGGATTGATGGAGGGGAGTCTGACCAAGTAGGCCCACAGATGATACAGTAAAACCTTTTTTCAGGGTAAACTGACCCTCAAATGAAGCAGTGTGGGGTCAGGGTGCAAGGGCAGGAGAGGGTGGAGGCACATTTTTTTCCCCTCTCTCCCTCCCTCTCTGTCTGTCCTGTACACCCTTGTCTACGTTTTTGGCGTAACCCCGCTGTGTGCGCTGCACAAACCAACAGCCTGTTAAAACAACCTAGCCAGGTGGAGCTGAGCTTTTGCAAATGTTCCCCTTCTGGTGTCTCACACGTCCAGGGGCCTCATGAACATATGAAACACAGCTGTGAGACAGGCAGAAGAAAGGGAGGGGGTGGGTATATGAAACAGAAACGGCTTTGAAATATTTTTGCTTTAGGTTTTGGGTTTGATGGCTTTTTTATAAATCTGGAGTACTGAGTCCAAATGTGTTCAGTTTCATTTAGTTTGGCACTCAATTTTTAAGAGACTGATGTTCAGAGAACTAAACCTTAAGTTTCACCAGAACTCTTTAGCTAAATTACTATTTGTTAGCTGGTCAATGCTGATGAAAAAAGAAAGAAAATATCTGATAAGACATCTGAGCTTTAGCAAACATTTTACCACTTTAAAAACAAACGCAAATTGGAACTGGCAATTGCCCTATCTCATCTTCGATTTCTACATTATTAGTTTGAGGTTACTATGACAAATCAGTTTCTTGGTAGCAAGACATGCACAGATTTCCTGCTCAGGGTCACATATAGTGTGTGATTTAGTTGCTTCTACTTGCAATCCTTCTTGCTATCACTCAGTACCTACTTTCGCCTGTGTCCGGTATGTCCGGTCTTTCCTGTGCCTGTCTGCAGCCAGGCACAGCACTCAGGAACACCAGTAAAGCTTGGATCTGATTCATAGCTCTCAGCAGTCCAACCAGACCCATCAGTTAGAGTTGGTGTCACTGATAGTCAGAGATACCATCTTAGTTAAGCTTCCCATAATGCTCAAATGAGTAAGGCTTATCCATTGTAGGATGTTATCACTCAGGCACTCTGTCACTTGTGTCATCAGCACAGAGTCCAGGTTTGACACTGAGCTGGTCACTTCACCCAGCAACATACTGATCAGCATCCGTCACTGAGGTGTGAGGGTCTGATAAAGGCCCCTGCAGCTCTAGGAAGAGGTCCCATTTATATTCTTGTCAGCGCAGAGAGAGGCCTTGGCCCTTTGACTCTTGTTCTCATCACTCTGTAATACCGTATTGGTCTGTCACTCAGAGAAGACCCTGGACGATCAGTCAGCTCCTCTTTAGAAAACGTTAAGTCTGAGGAGCCATTAGAGAGGAGATGGCATAGCCAGACTGGCCCAGGCCAAACGCTGATGGGAAACAGAGGAGCAAGGCAGCCTGAGGTAGAAAGCTGGGGGGTAGGGAGTCAGAAGAGGAGGCGGTAGTGGATGTACTGAACTATGTGGATTGTGACGGGGCGGCAGAGCTCTGTTTTCTATTTGTGAGGATTAGGTTGACAGATCTGTATTTAGTTTCTTTGGGCCTCTAGCTGCAGCTAATCCCCCTCACCTGCAGCGGGTGCCCCCCCACTCTTTCTTCTGACCCTGCAGCCCTGTACTTCCCCCATGTTCCCCCCTCCTGGCCAGCACAAACACTCATCCCGAGAAAAGCACATGACTCGTTGCACTCTGTCTCCTCAGGTTAGGGCCTCACACTCCACACAAATCTCTCCGGGGCCAAAGGAACAGCAGGGGTCTCCGACTTTGTAGAACAGAAGAAAAAGGGCCCCTACAACCTGTGGTCTTCCACAAATTAATTTTTTTTTCAGCTTGGGTGAGGGGTTGTACCTCATCACTTAGAGATGGCAATTACTCAGAAATTAAGAGACATTACTATGGAGGCAGCTTGTCAAAACCACTAAGGGGAAAGGGGGAACCTTTGGTAAATCTCCACATTAGGAAATATTCAGGGTCAGGTCAGAGCCAAAGACCTCTTCTCTTTATATTGGAGCTCCCACATACTCAGACCAGGCCTTCACACTGTGCAAGAAAGACCACAACACACACAGCAGCAATTCTAAAAGGTGGGGACTCTAAATGACATAATTGTTATAATATCTAGGCGCATTTCTCTGTTTTAACTGTTTTAATGTGACACAACTGCAAGATGATGTAAGAAACTGGTTTTGAAGGAATGAGCATATTTATAGCATCTTACAGAAACCTAAAACATGTTGGCCAGCATTATTGTTACACACAACCATCATCAAAATTATATTTAAAAATCACTTCCATATGGCTGACAGATACAATATTTGGTTTCTCAAGTACTCTAACCACAGCCAATTAGCCTCCACCCACACCACTGAAACCACCACACACAAACAGAAACACACACATAGTACACTAGACACACCTTTGGGCAAGTAGCAGCAAGCTCACACAAAGGGTCTCATTACAGAGTGCCACAGAGGGTGTTAATGTGGATTTTTCCAAATGTAGGCCCACTACAGTACCTTACATCAATGTGGTGCTAACAGGCCCACATACATTCCTAGATCTTATTAATAGATGCAGCATGCACTGACTTTGACCTGGTGGTGGAAGACTGGTAGCTTCTCGTAGTCATTTCCAGACATCAGTACTTAATGTTGTCTCTTTCGTCTGGTATTTCTACACTCTCGACTGTGACAACCTGATTGCACAAATGCAGAAAGGAGAGCGCATAAAGTAAAAAGTCCAATCACAAGAGATTGTAGAAATGAGTGTTATTATGATGTGGCACATCATTAATGTAGATTGACTAAGTGCAGAAAGAGCACATTCTTTATGAAGAGCAGCAATGCTCCTTGTAAAAAAAAACCAACTCTATTAGAAGTACAATTATTGCATTCAAGGATATAGACTATTGCTAGGAAAATGTAGCACGCCAGAAGTAGTTCTTTCATTGTGTTATTCATTGTGTAGATTATACAACTGAAATGGCTAAATCCTTGAAATAGTACTGAATTCAGGCTACTGTAGCCTACACAGTAGAGCATTTTATTTATGATTGTGTAGTAGGCTATAATCTATCTCTAAGTTATGCATGATATTTCAAAAATTGCCGTTTGGTTGACTGGATTTTGTTACCTAGATATACTAAATCTACTGAATATATTTATACAAAAAGGCTACATTTAGCATATCGTGATGTGCACATTGTCTTATTTTGTAAATATTGCGGTAGTAATTAAACCGTTGTTCAGACTGAATTATTTATGCTGGGAATTTAGCCAATCAATCCCGCGAGATTTCTACAAAATGTTTAAGCGGGAACATCGTGCTGGATGTTTGTAAGGGTACCTACATGGATACAGGAGGTGTGTTAGAGCTGTTTTCTGAAGTTGAAAAGCTCCGTGTTCAATTAATGAACAATGTCGAAGTCATGCCAGACTGCCAGCGTGTCGAAGGAGAAGTCAGTCAGTAGGTTCACAGCACCTGCTCCGGCCAGCTAACGTGATCTTTAGCTTGATTAGCTAGCATTTCATCCTGGTGTCTAGTGTAGTACTATAGCGGCATATGGAGTAATGCTATTCATGCGAAGAGGTTAATATACCAGGTTTCATTTGGACAGTTATAAAATACATAGGTTTAATGATTGATTAGGTTGTCTATGTGCGGTTTAGATAGATTTTACTGTAGTTACCGAAACTTACCAAATATAGCCTACAGTAGCTAGTCAGCTAGTGTCCCGCACTAACAAACCTTTGCCAGGACATATGCTAACGTCACCTGTTTCATGGACTCTTTTGAGATGAGCTGCTCTTCCCCTGTGGGGCAGTAGCAAAAGCTGAATTCAAGTTTAGGACCCCTCCGTCCTAAGATATTACAGTTCTTAGTCACTTTAGTACATTTCTCAGATCAGAAATGAAATTCTCTAAACTAGCCTACTTGTTCAACTTCGACATCATTTAGTCATTTGTGCACATCATATAAACAATTTCTCATTGCTTTTGAACAAATTGCAAATGCTTTGATACGTTACTAGTTGCTTATGTCATGTTGATCAACATGCATTCTACTGTTGAATAGTCTTACCTCCCAGAAGAACTAGTCACTGTCTCGTTGCAGATGTCATTACATGCAAAATGGGTGAACTTGTTGTCTTGTATAAGTCAAGCATATATACAATTATACAGCTCTATCAAGCCACATGTGTTAATGTATATCAACCAGTTCTCTACTGTAAAATAGCTGAGGTGTATCTCATTAACCTTCAATTGTCAAGAATATAGGCAGAGCACAACACAGTGTTACAATATCTGACAATGGAAAAACTAGGAAATGAACCATGTCAGCTGCTGGGAAGAAGAAGAGGAGTAGGGCTATGTGGTGGAAGGGTTGAGGACCAAAGCAGACCAATGGGAGAAGAGGCCAAGGACACAAGCATGTTCCCAATGAAATAAAAGCCACACTTGTCGACCATATTTTTAGTAACGCTTTATAAATTTAAATTTAGACACTTCACTTATAAGAGTTTGGCTTCTAGTGTGTGAATTTTGATTTCTGAACATAAAATTTGGTTAAAATAACAATTTGATAAGTACAACAGGAATTCCTATTGTGTTGAGTGAATGAAAACACAATATGTTTCCAAAGTAAAGTAATTGAAAGATGGATATAGTCAGCAATAAATCTCAACACAACTGCACAGGGCAAGACGAAAACAAATGTACCGCTGTTGAGTCAGCAGACACATATCAGTATATACTGTGGTACAGTACAGTATGTATTACACTATTGTGGGCAGTGATATGAATCAGTTACCAGGACTGTTTCATGGCAATATTCAAGGTAGCTTAATTTCTCAGGTGTTCCATTTATTTGGATTAGTCAAAGCAGACATTTCTATTTAATTGTTTTGCCCATTAACTGTTCCTCAGATTTTCCAAAAGATGTAGGATACTGGATAATTACAATCTAATATTGCTGAAGCATCATGAAAAAACTTAAGAAGCGCTATGCTAGGTTTTTGCCAGTCCATATTCAAATCTGTTATCAATTTTCATTTCTCTCTGTTGTTTTAAGGTAACTTGACTGACTGCTGCAATATTCATGTTTTTGATATATTGTCATCCTCACTGTATTGTTACTTTCAGCAAGGAAATTTTGACCTGCATTGAAAACATAATCCTAGGAATAGTGACCAGTCTGTCCAAAGATGAAGCCCCTATCCTGGCACTGCCCAACAGATCCAGCTGGGCCAATATCAGGTAACTTGACTTAGAGGCACATAGCATGCTGAAAAGTTTTTTGGTCTGCACGCTCAACACTGCAGTCGTCTGTGTAACCTTTAAAGGATAAACATAAGCAGTCCTGTTGTGTAAAGAAATACACAAACTTCCATCTGTATACATTAGGTTTTTGGGAGGTCAGGCCAGATAAGATGATCTGATTGCACTTTAATGTCCTTAAAGAGGAAATGCACCCTTCAGCTCTGTCTGAATGTGCCCACTGCATGAATAACCAGGTGGGTTAAAAACAAAACTCAAAGAGAGACTGAAGTTGAAACAACTTCCTGCGCTTAAAAGATGATGATAAGGAATTGAAAAGCACTGGCCTAAACACGTACAGAAACACAAATTTGCACAGTGCTTTAATGTGGCTGGTCTGCATAGGCCTTATGCTCAGAACAAAGCAGACTGTCTGGTCTTGTTTAGAACAAACGTTGCTGCAGCCTACAGCACATTCTGGCTCAGCCTGAGTGCCAGAGGTTTCACAGAGGAATCAAGACGGTGAGATGTGGGGGAGGCCTCCTGCCTTCTCACAGGTAGCCCTCAGGGTGTGGGGACATTTAGATGGATTACAGGTGGTAGCCGATTTTCAAAGCTGAAAAAGTAAATGTAGCGCATGCATGATCTGTATACATATTCTGTAACAGCCAATTTTCTTTCCTTCTTTTCCAAATGAATTCCCATACGTTTTTCTTTCATCACCTGCTTAAGTTTTGACAGTGCCATCGGGCTTCAGATGGTTTCAGGAAGTTCTATCACCACCATTAGGAGTGACTGTCCTTCATCTGTCACTAAATTTGGTGAGAAGATACACACACTTCTGTTCTATTTTGCTTCTTGTGCGATTTTTATGTTCTTGACACCCGACATTGCTTCAGTCATATAAAACCTTTACAGTTGTACTTCATGTGGCTTTCATTTGTATTCTTATAAGCTGCACAAACAGCAGTAAAAGTCAGGCCTACTTTTAGGTGACAAATTGGCTGAGACAGAACATTTTGAAAGAGGCTTTTAGTGGTTGCTTTGCCACATGGATATCCTAATTAAGAACAATTTTCTTTTCACTCTAGCCCTTTAAAGATGTGATATAACACCCAAGACAGTGTTGAATGTTTCAGATAATATTAATCGTTTTTATTTGTTTCTGTTTCAAGCACAAATAGTCAAGATTCTCTCCGTCATCTACAGACTTGTCCAGAGCAACTCGTATGCGACGAAAAGGTGGTTATTTCACCATCAGTTCACTGTTTAAATAAATTAATGAATAAAGCCAGATAAAATTCACACTCTGTACATGGCTGGCTGTTTTGTGAAGAAGTTGTGTTTTGCTCAGTTACTGCTGAATGTGAGCTCATGAAGATTTACCTGTTTCCACAGAGACATCTATTACAGCAATACACAGCTCTTTGGTTCCCAGTCAGCCGTTGATAGTATAGTGGATGATATCTCCTGCATGCTGAAGGTTCCTCGCAGATCACTTCATGTGGTGAGTGTGTCCATGTAATGTAAGAGACCATTTATAATATGACTCAATGGCAGAAAAGACAGACCTCAGACATTAATGCCTTGTAGCAAATTCCAAGGCATTTGCTTTGCTGTTATTAGTTCAGGTCCCACAGATGAAATCTGTTAGGTTAGCATGGCATTTTAAGCATTTTGTTCTGCTTCATATCTCAGGAAACACCTGTGGAAAACATTTGGTCCTTGTGATCAGACAGAAATTGATTTTGTTTGAATTCAGTGAGGCACACTAAGAGGTACATGTCCATGTGTATGTGAGAACATGACCATGCATTAACTTGAGTATGTGCAACATTTATGTCACCAGTTGGCCACTTCCAAGGGATTGATCTCAGGTGATCTGTGTTACATGGAGGAGGACGGCACAAGGATCGACTGCTATTCCAGCTCTACTGTAAGTGCTGTTAACAGACACCAACTGCCCCGTTGACTGAGAAACATGACATCAACTATAACTTAAGCCCCTCTCAGACACGGTAGTCATGAATCTGCAGGCTGCATATAGCTGTGTAGCGGATGCTTTTTCGGCATTCAGACATAGAGCTGCCAGCGAAGCTTTGTTCAGATATAGCAGGACCTAGCACAGCAGACACACAGAGGATGACCAGTTCTTTGATTACCATGTTGGAGCAATTTCCAGACATTCTGCATTAGCTCATGATGCTAAACTGTATCTTCTCTGTGCCAGTTCAAAATAATCTTTGTACATGCTAGTGATGTTAATGTTCTTTTTATATTTGAGGGGGGTGAAGATACAGTTTAGCACCATGAGCTCCCATAAAGAGAGGGAGCAGCAGTAGCGAGAACAAAGCAGTGCATCAGAGAAAAGGCTGTGTGCGGGTGCATCTTGAGTAGTAGTATCATCCTCTTGAGCGTGCCCTTACTGGCATTTTGACCACTTCAATTCAGACATGTAGCCAGATAGAAAGTAGTCGGCTATGTTCACTTGTTTTAATTATATCGCCTCCCTCCACAGTCCTGTAGAACATGTGATATAAACAATATGCAAATATTGCTCTACATTACAGTTAAAAACCAACGGTATTACTACAAGATATGGCTTAGGAAGGAATAAATTCAAGTGACAAACATCTTTTACTGGTTAAACCAGCTCTTGTGCCTGTGTTTTAGGCTGCTGCGGTATCATCAAATATAGCTGGGATTAGAAGTATCCTTTGTAAGGTGACAACTTTACTGTGTTTGTGGAAGAGAAAACTTTGTGTCTGTTTCTGCATGTGTCTTATCTTTGTTCACTCTTTCTGTGATGACCATTACAGCCCCTTGGTCGGAGGGTCTTTGTTTTCCTTGACCTTATTCAGATATTGTATCATCTGCAAAATTTGTATTGATCGTTGAAAAGGATGCAACATTCCAGAGACTGCTGGATGACGACTTCTGCACAAAGCTCTCTCCCTGCATCATGATCACGGTGTGGCTTTGAATGTTGTCTCTTCTCAAACAGGGGTAGTAACAGTATTTTGTGTACATAACAGGTGTGTGTTTGTGTGGATCAGGGTAAAGGCGTGCCAGATGTGAACAGCAGGCTGATGGTGAGGAAGCTCTGGGACACGCTCCATATTCCTGTCTTCGCTCTTGTAGATGCGGACCCTCACGGTACACATCATGTCTGAGTACAAACCAGTTTTACGTCTCACACATAATTTGCTTAGTTTCCCATATTCAACAATACAACTCTTTTCTTCATTGTACACACACTGTAGGGTTGCATGTCCCACTAAGCCCCCAGATGTTAGCACCTGTCCAGTGCATCATGATGCTTAGTCTGGCTATCATTTCAACTGGGATGGTTCTGTTTCTGTCAGTCTCCATACTTCCAACCCTTTTCCATGGCGAGACACATATGTAATACGTTACTTTGTACTAAGCTCAAAGGATAATTGCTCTGGTATGTTGGTGATTACAGCATTTCTGCCTCTCCCTCTGATTTTCTTAGGCATTGAGATCATGTGCATCTACAAGTACGGATCAGTGGTGAGTCCCACCATGTCAGTTATTCCTGTACTGTATATTATCCATTGTGGCCTGTTCAGTGTCTCCGTGGTGGCAGCATGTAATTATGCATCCCTTTAAGTAAAAATGGATCAAACATCCATCTCAGAATATTTGAACTGACTTGGTATAAAGTGAAAATGTTGAGCGTGTGGAAATCTCTTTGTACGTAGATCTGTGCAAAGTTTGTGTAATCGTTATTGTGTTCATTAACTACATGTTTAAGCATAACCACATTATTAAGGTACAGTGCTGATTATCTGTGTGTTTATTTGTGATATGCTGTACTTTGCACGTGTTGTGTGACTGGGTGTGTGTTTGTGTGGGCGCGGGTTTTTTCGCAGGCCATGTCTTTTGAGGCCCACAGTTTGACCGTCCCCAGCGTTATGTGGCTAGGCCTCCTCCCCTCTGACCTCCAGAGGTTTGGACTCAACATTCACTACTTCCTACTTCCTCCTCCTGCCTCTAATTGGGATTATATTCTGAGGACATTTTGATTGTTTGTTTTGGTTACTGGTTTTCTTTTTTCCTCTCAGGAACTGCATCTGAGAGCATACTGAGCTTTAAGTATATGTCCCCTTGAACAAATTTAGGACATAAAGGCTTGTCAGATGTCAGAAGGCTTATGTTCCACCATAAACATGCACATAATATAATGAAAGTCTATTGAGAGTAAGAGGAAACATACTGTAGGAATGACATCCATCAGCAGAGCTGCCTGCTGGCATTTACAAAAAATTAATCAGATCAAGTGTAGTAAAATTAACATTAAATTCTTTAGGTTGCGGGTTCCTGAAGATGCCCTGATCCCCCTCACCAAGAGAGATGAAAGCAAACTCAGCAGCCTTCTCAAAAGGCCCTACTTAACCAGCCAACCAGACTGGCAGAGGGAGGTGAGAGAGCAAGCAAAGTGCTTAAAGTAACTAATAGGGGTTAGTGTTTGAGAGCTGCAGTAAGTGTGATGAACAAAAGTAACTGAAATGTGTCACTTTAAGTAGCATACTGTAGTTTGTGTGGTTAAAGGATTCACTAATATTTATTTACATATAGCTTTTGGGGTGTCCTATTGAAATATATGTATTAGTCATAACCACTGTGAGACTTCATATACTTTAGATTGTTTTGGTCCCAGTTGAAGCAAAAAAAAACCATTTGACTCAGTGGGATGAATGTCAGTTTTAACTTTGTGGTTTTCAAAATGAACTATAACATCAGTTAAAAGGATAATGCTGTGATATTTTTGAACACTGCTTTGTGGGCCTGTTTGATAAAATGTTAGTCTAAAGCCCCCTGCCCCCTTTTTGAAAAGGGGAAAAAAAGAAAAGTTCTTCCTCAGAGGTTTACACAGTTTGCTCATGTGACACATGGCAGAGGAATGTCGGTGAGAGGGCTCTTAGCTGGTACTGAGGACAGAATAGCCACTCTGCTGTGGAGTGGCTGTTAGGGATAAACACCTGATGATTTATGCTTGTTTTCATGGTTTGCTTTTGCATGTCTAATAAAACGGTGTGTTTATTCTTTCTGCAGATGGAGTTGATGCAGCAGACTAAGGTAAAGGCTGAAATCCAGTCCCTGGCAGCCATAGCTCCGGATTTCCTCACCAACACCTACCTGCCCAACAAGCTGCGTTATGGAGGCTGGGTGTGAGCGCAATGCTGCCACCTAGTGGAATAAGGAGTGAACTGTGCTGCCTACTTTGTCAAAAAAAAAAATTAATTTAATTTTGTTTGATTTGTAATGTTTACACATTGATCAGTGAATGTGTGTTTCTTTGTTTTGGAAATGCCTCATTATATCATTAAAACCCCTGTAATCCCACTGAGAAATCTGAGCATTTTGTTGCTGGCTTTGTTTATATTCCCAAGATGTTTGGACCTGCTGGTGCACAAACATACAAAACCACAGAGCATGCTAGTGCAAAGACTGGAAGTGAGCAGATGAGAATGATGATTTAGTGGTTTGGAATTGACTGTTGATTCATTACAACAAATCTGGGCTCCTGCTGCTGTTCTTTAATATAATCTGTTCTCCAGCAGATGGAGAAAGTTTGGATTAAATGGAAGGATGAGGCAATATCTGAGCTTCATCAGGGAAGGATGATTGCTCCTCTGTCCTTTTTCTGTTCTTTTACTTAAATATTTTAAAACATTTTTTTCTGCCAGCAATGAAACATTGCCTTGATGAGCCGATACTGATTATAGGTATTTAAAAAAAGAAAAAAGCTCTTCAGTTTCTTTCTTAGTTATGCAGCCAGAGATGCTGCTTGACCTGATGCCAGCAGAGAAAAAAGAAGTTAAAAGCAGCTGTACAAAGATGGTTTTGGCGCTGTAAGGAAAAATGTCATCACCAGTTTTAAAATAAAATCATGTTTCAATTGATGACATTGTGAATATTGAAATAATTATCAGAATGTGTGGAACAGATGAATCTAGTAGTAAATGAAAGCTGTGTAGAGTTCATTTTAGCTTATCATATGTAGATCTTAAATCTGCTGTGATTTGATTTAATGTAACCAATGATCTTAACATCAACAGTGACCTAGCCCCTCCCTGTTTTCTAACATGAGTGGGACCTCTGTTATAGCTTGTGCATCTGCTTTACATGAGTAGCTGTTAGACAGCTCTTCATACAAGACATGTCTTCAAGAGGCCTTCGCTTTTCCACTTGTCAAAGACAGCTGACTACAGAGCAGAGTGAAAGCAAGTAGTCTTTCTGGCTTCTGACATAACATCCTCTCTGGTCTTGGAGGCCACAGACTAGTGTGCAGTCAGCCATGTCTCACAAGGCGTTTTCCATCTGTTATATCAACGTGGACCAGGACGTGTTCAGGTACAAAAAACTGCCTGTGTGGCATTAGGAGACAACTGAGAGGAAGATGAAGCATTTTTATATGAACAATTTTGGTTGAAGTTTCCTGAATAGTTACATCTTTTCACATGGTCAAAGTGGTGCCATTAATAACTGTACAGTGTTATTTATTATTCAGGTACAGTTTTCTTTATCGCACTGACCATCTGTCTTCATTTGTTGTCTGATAATGTTAGTTAAAAGTAGCCAGGCACAGGTTATATTATTATTATCTGACCTTTATGGAAAAAAAATAATGGATGTGTACTTTGCTTACTTTGAAAATGTACAGGAAAAATGTCTTGGCACATTTTTAATGCTCCATTTTTTCCTGTTCCATTTCTACTAATGGTATCTCATATGGACGGTGATCCATCGGTGCCCTTTCCTACTGTTGTGGCTAGTGCTTTCCTGCAGCTGGCTGGGAATTCATCACTGGGGAGCAATGCCCAAAAGTGCTGTGTGATGACTGATCCGGCCTCCAGACATCTGGTCCAAGCTCTGTCTTCTTCTATGTCCAAAGGCACTTCAACAAATGATGGTCAGTCATAAGGAGAACATTACTTTTATTAGTGCATCCTTTTTAATATGATTCATTGCTAGATTAGTAACATTAGTGGTCATTTAAATGTAAACAAATGATCTATATCAGGGGTTTTCAACCAGTGGTCCACAGCTCCTTGGTGGTCCGTTACCATTCAATAATGTAATTTCACTATAGGAATCATGATTTTTTTTTTTTACACATTTCTATGTATTAATTTGTTTTTGTGGATAATGAAATTCATCCAAATATATAAAAGTTAGAAAAGCCAAGATGACTTTCAAGATTAAATAAGTGCTCATCTGGTCTACCCATCACACAACAGTGGTCCTCAGGTTGCTTCGTAGTCACAATGGCGGTCCCTGGCCCACAATCAGTAGAAAACCCCTGATCTATATTATATTTGGTGGGTTGATTATAATTAAGAACTTTGCCTCTGTGCTGTATAGATCCAAAGCATGAAGCCAGATTGACTCCAGTACCCACCATGCCACCTGCTGACCAGGCTGTAGGTTCTATATGGCCTTTTCTGGCTGCAGAGATAGTGCAGAAAAGCAACAGGGTAGTAAGAGAGGCCAGTGGGGAGCTGCAGGAGGACGTCCCAGAGGCGCACTCTTTCTGCACGGGTCTTTACACATGAAACAAAGATACTCTTGCCAAAGAAAACTCTTCATTCAACTCTCATTTTCTTCCCTTCCAGCAAGACTGTACTTATCGTGCTGGTCCAGGAGGCACATGAAACTTTTCAGGGAGGAGTAAATTCCTCATGGGACTTGAATATGAGCTAGCTGACACACATGGCAAGGATACTGGACTACTGTTCACCTCCTGCTTTGTAGCTACTGACAGCCATGTTTCAGTGATTCAGGGTAGAAGAAACAGTGGGGTCAAGAAGTTTATCTTCCGTCACAATGACGTCAGATCTAAGTACTGACACGTGACACAAAGTATTTTATTGCATTGAGCAGTCTTTACATAAAACCCTCGAGGTGGCACACTACAGAGGCTATACAGCAAAGAGTTTGTTTGTTAGTATGTTTAATTCCTTGGTTGAACTTAAGATTACGATATTCACACGAATCAATAATTATCACTTCCAATTCGGATACATCATTAGCAATAAATCCAGTGTGTGGGTTGCTTAAGCATAAATATTAATTATTAGTTGTTACCAAAGGCTTCATTTATGTCCAGCACTTTAGTTTTTATATTATTTGCAAGTATATTTCATTCTTTGCATCATAGCCTTGAGCTGAAATTTTATTCAAATGTCAAGATTCTAGGTAAAAATTTACAAGTGGCTATAGGTGAATCTATATTCTGTAAAATAAAATAATGAATTACAGATGAAAAAATGTCTGACCTAAAGTTCTGATGCAATTACAAAACAGCATACATCAGATTTCCTTTATTACTTTTATAATTTCAGTGATTTGTATAATTTAATAAAATCCAACATGGCATTCCGTTTCAGTAGTTTTATCTCCCACCCCCCGACCACCTCTTGGGGGGCACCGTTACTTATAACAACTTAGAAAATGTATGGGGGGTTAGGTGGGTTGTCTTATGTGACAGCTAATGTTAATTAGGCCATACAATATATGTGTTATGCAACATCTGATCTACTAATTTGAATAGTCTGAACATTTCATACTAGACGTTTTAAGTGCACAAGTACAAAATGACTGAGGTAACAGATGGAATGAAATTTCCCACCTCAGCCCAATCCAGTTATATAGACAGCATACATTCTTTAATCCCTAATGTGGTGCAATCATGTTTTTGTGTGTTCATACAGTTTTAGGTGTATGCATTTATGGTGATACTCAGGATGTATATAAATGTATATGTGAACTATTACATTACATGTTCTTGGCAAAAAGATTAGCTGTCATATGTGTTCCAATGTGTCCTTGAATGTGAAATTGTGTAGTGCTGCTCATGTATAATCAGGAAGGCCGTTGTGTGGTCATTTACCATTTACCATTTCATCTAGCTGTTCATTCATAAAATGCATTTCACAGTGTTCTCACTTTCACCACATGGAGGCACGTTGAGTCTCCCATTTGCAGCTGTAAGGCCGTTACGTCAGACACCACCTCCCTCTGCAGATGACTCATAGCTGGTGCAGCAGCTTTCATGATGAGCCGCTAGATGGTGTCAGGAGAGAACATGATATTGTGTTTCTATCTAGATAACATGGGAGATCACTTAAAATGCAGCGGACACACTTCCATGTACCTCACAGCATGTGTCCTCGTATTAGACATGTAAAACCAGATGCTGTGGAGCATTTTAAAAGAATGGGATTGTCAGACATTATTACCATTAATGTAGCAGCCTTATTTTAGATAGCTTTTTCATACAAGGTAGTATTGTTTTACTTATATATTCTATATTATTAAACTACTTGAATTAAAGCCCTTTACTTCCCACTGTACATCTGCACATGACAGAAGTGTGTCTGTGTGCCCACCGAGTATGCGTGAAAGCCCTCAAAGCAACACTTGACATGCAAAACCTCAAAGATGTTTCCTCTCTTTCCTCCGAGAGAATTACCTACTGTGGGCTCAGGCTTGCAGCACATTATGTAACCAGTGCTGGTGGAAGTAGAGCAGTCAGGTGACCAGCACTGTCATGCAAGTCCAGGCAGCTCAGAATCAAGCTTTGAGTTGCAATGCTGTAGCTACAGGCTGGGTTGTTCAGGTGATTTTGGTTTCAAATATTAAGACATGAGTGGCACGGTGGAACAGTGGTGTGTGTGTGTGTGTGTGTGTGGTTGTCTGTCTCTAAGCCCTGTGACAGACTGGCGACCTGTCTTGGTGGACCCTGGCTCTCGCCCTGTGTCAGTAGGAACTGGCACCTGCCCACCACATGTAATAAGCGGTATAGATAATGGATGGATATTAAAACATATTCCTTATGTGGTTCATAAAGAAGCACATCCTTTCCTCTAAACCAAATCTTGATTTATATACTGTAAATCCAGTAAGCCTCCAAATGGCGGGAAAGACTCCTGTGTGCATTGTGTGATGCACTGTTAGTTGCAGGCTGCTCAGTTCCTCATTGTGAAAAATCTGATAATGAGTATTAGGGAAGATAACAACAAACTTCTGCAATGAAATCTGCTGCTCTTCTGCAACAACATGCATCACTAATTCAAAGTACAGAGTGCACTTGTAATCCTTTAGTTGGTATGATACAGCTAGTATTGTTCTGTGAGGTTACGTACTGTATAGATGTATAGTTATGGCATCAGATAAAATACAGTGTCATAGGACTTGTTTTTCTAAAGGGCTTCAAACTTAAAAAAAATATAGGTAAAAGGAATGTATCTTTCGCAGTAATAACACATTAACATGTGTAATAATACAGTCCTCTTGTTTGTCATGTGGGATGAGGTGGGACAAGAATTTGTACTCTCAAAAATAAGAATCAAGGAAGCTGCATGCCAGTAGTGTGCAAGATTATCTGTATATTAACTCAGACGAACTTGAGCCCCCATGGAAGTGACACTGAAAATAATTAAAATAAGTTATACAAGGGCACTAGATGGTGATTTGGTCGCCTAGAACAGAACTTATTTAGTCCCTTGGAAACATGTAAGAATCACATCTAGTGATTTTCAATAAACTTGCCATAATATCACAGACAGAACTGTAACGACAATGTTATAGCGATTGCCGAAATGATTCATCTGGGACCTACTCATACCAAACTTTGAGATTGTTCTACTATGACTTTAAATCATAAGGAACAAACTCCTCCCTCTCTACTGTCAAGTAAAAAAACCTCCCATGCATCGGAATGGTAAAAAGAGAGTGTACATGGAGGAGCCCGGTAACATGGGAAGTAGTTGAAGTTGATGAAGAGATTATTGGCTCTAAAACAGTCACGTTTAAACTTGTATCTCGTGAATCCGAGGCTAAATGGGTCTCCATTAGCCCCGGGGCAGGTCCAACTCACTGACTGATGGAAACAGAGAAGAGGAAAAAAGGGAAATCTGTTCTCTCAAGCTGAAGCGCCATGCACTGGCCGGGCACAATCTCACGCGTCCGGTTTTCTGGTGAAATGTAGTTTATGGTCGTGCGATGGAGCATGTAGTAAGTGTTTGCGCTCGCATGTAGTATGCTATTGAGTCCGATATGTCTAATGTGACGCCGAGTAAAAGCGTGGAATGGCTGCAGCTGGAGTTAGAGTCCGGAGGCACTTCTCTGCTCCTGCTCGACTGCCGTTCACATGAGCTTTATGAATCATCCCACATAGAGACCGCCATAAACCTGGCTATACCGGGGCTAATGCTCCGGAGGTTCAAGAAGGGCAACATACCTATCCGGACTATCATCCCCAGCCATGAGGATAAGGAGAAGTTCATTAAGCGGTGCAAGACGGACACGGTGGTCCTGTACGACGAGTGCACCGTGGACCTGCAGGCAAGTGGATCCCCGGCGTCGGTCCTGGGTCTGCTGCTTCAGAAACTATGGGAGGACGGCTGCAAAGCATATTACTTGGAAGGTAAATAGGGTTGCTGGCGAATTGATCCAAGCAACAACGTAACTGCACTTTTTAATATCTTTAAAATAGATAACGTGACTTATTTATAGTGTGTTTGCGATTGAGTTCATAACGTAGCTATAAGTTAGTAGTGACGTTAACTGACACCCCTTTAACATTTTATCCGATCACTAAAATGTTATTTGCAAGTGTCAAGCTAGTTTATGCTCATTAACGTTAGCCTAGCTCCATAATAAACTGAATTAAAGGCTACCGACTTGTTTTTTCGGAAGCGATAAATGCAGCAGACGTTTTTACGGGAAGGTGGTTTAAACTTTCAAATGGCGACATATTAATAAAAACTAGACTGTAATGTTTAATAGTCTTCATTATCGTTGTGTTACAAACGTTGACGCCGCTTCTGCGCTAAAGTTCAGGCGTTCCGTACATGTGTTGTGGGTTTGTAGGCTGTTCAAAACTTTATTGTGTGTCACTGAGATTCTCAATTAAAATTCCAAAATGGCCGCGCCATGTTTTGCTCTAGCAGGAACAGGCATGCATTTCATGAATGGTCTTTTAGAGGGGAACGTGAGCTCCTTCTTTAAGGCTCTGCTTCAGTACCCAGTTATTTTTTTATTTTAAAAAACTAAAATTAGTCATTTATATGAGGTCTTACTTTTTTTTTTTAAGTCATTTATCAGACTTTGACTGTTGTGTTCTGCTGTGTTGTGTTCTGGCTCTTGTCCAGGGGGATTTACAAAGTTCCACACAGATTACCCAGAGCACTGTGAGACTCTCCTCGACAGCTCCTGTCCCAGCTCCTCTCCTCCGCTGTCAGTTCTGGGTCTTGGAAATCTTCGGATCAGCTCAGATTGTTCTGACGGGGAGTCTGATCGTGAGCCGAGCAGTGCCACAGAGCCTGAGGAGAGCCCCATCCCAAGCAACCAGCCTGCCTTCCCTGTCGAGATCCTTCCCTACCTTTACCTGGGCTGCGCCAAAGACTCCACTAACCTGGATGTGCTGGGCCAGTACAACATCAAGTACATCCTGAATGTCACACCCAACCTCCCCAACATGTTTGAGCACGACGGCCACTTCAGGTACAAACAGATTCCCATTTCGGATCACTGGAGTCAGAACCTGTCCCAGTTCTTCCCAGAGGCCATATCCTTTATAGGTAAGTAGCTCAGTTCCTGTCTTTTTAAAACAACATTTACAGACACACTCGCACTTTTCAAAAAAAGTGTTCTTAGTTTGTGTTGTTTGTCTTGTCAAAAAATAAGCCTATGTAAGCAGGGTACCTTTTAGTGTATGAGACCTATACCGAAGTAATAATTAAGTCATCGTTTGCTAGTTATGTTTAATAATAATGTAAAATCAATACTGGCAAATTATTTATTGACAGCAATTATGTGGTAAGCTGGTTTATGGCAGGTGGGCTGCTGTCAGCTGTTGTATCACTGAACTGCTTTTATACAGAGCAAAAACTCTTTACTCTTGAAACCGAACAGATCTTTTGTTGGTGGTACCACAACCTTATGTTTCAGTTTCATTTTTCACTCATCACATCTTACCATGACTGCACCTGAAACCACAGAAAGCGCAACTTGTTTGTTTAGTGGCAGCCGGGTTTTCTGTGATGAACTAGTTTCCACAGAGCTTTAGAGGTAAAATGAGGAAGGAAGTTCTGTTTCCACTCTGGTGTTGTGTTTGATTGCAGGGTCACAACTTAGGTGAAGTTGACATTTGTTTGCTAATGTCTTTAACTAACAGGATATTAGATACACTGTTTACTAGTTCACATGGACTATTAAAACAATAATTGAGCCTCTCAGTCAACAACAGCGCCTTATTGTGCCATCGGCAGTGTTACTTGTTGTGTCAACACTGAGCCAGATCACACTGACAAAAGCCCTTAAACATTGTAGCACGAGGAAGTATGAATCAATCAAAATTTTTAAGATAGTTTTAAAAGTGCAAGGGCAGAATTGCTGTCCTTCCGGCGGAATATAGTTTTCTTTTGCTCTCACAGACGAGGCTCGATCGAAGCAGTGCGGCATCCTGGTGCACTGCCTGGCCGGCATCAGTCGCTCAGTCACAGTAACCGTGGCCTACCTGATGCAGAGACTCAACCTTTCACTCAATGATGCTTATGACTTTGTCAAGAGGAAGAAGTCCAACATTTCACCGAACTTCAACTTCATGGGTCAGCTCCTGGACTTTGAGAGGACATTGGGGCTGCACAGTCCGTGCAATAACCGTTCTGCCAGCGAGGAGCAGCTCTTCTTCACCACACCGACCAATCACAACGTCTTCCAGCTGGACACACTGGAGTCGACATGAGGATTGATTGGACAGCTGTTTTGTCGTTTCCTGCGGTGTCTCGGAGGTTTTCCGAGCCTGTCAGATGCCTAGCTAGCTGACACAAGGAGGAAGTCATTCACAGTATTTCTGCACCAAAAGGAGCTACAATGATTTGTTAAAGGAACAGCACAAAGAACACACTGCCTTAATGACTAACACAAGGATGAATTTTACTCTCCACATGGCATTAATGAGTGGTCATGTACAGTCATAATAGCAGGACATTTCATAACTTGTCTGTTAAATCTGGGACTGTCGTTTGACTAGCACTTGTTATTCACCAGCTGTAAAATGGACGTTCATGCATATCTTTGTATCAGTTATGATTATTGCCTTGATGGTCTAAAAGGAGTCTTTAGCTAATCGGAATGTTTTCTGGGGACCAATCTGAGATGTTCTGGTGGTACTCTAGCTGAGGGAATAAGCTACTGCAGTGACCTTGAATTATCATCCAGTTTCATTTCTGATGTCTGGTTACAACTCTCTTGCAATAGAATGGCATAACCTTTGAAAGCAGGGTTTTTTCAACTTCTTTTAGTCAGAAAACCTTAACTAATCTAATATCTGGCAAATACCACAGTGTTAGCTATGTGGCCACTTGTTGTGAAATAATGTTAAAACATACTGTTCTTCAGAAACCCTACTAAATATTCTGTTGCTTACAACTGCATTTAATTACCTTCTACCAAGGACCTTCTTTTATAACCTTTTACATCATATTGCCTGTTGCTGTTGAGGCCTTGACCATGCCAGAAACTAAAATTGATCTAGCTGTCAGTTACCAAGTCAAGGTATAGCCTAGTGTAGGGCTGGATAAAAAAAAATCTTCTGATTAATTCTGATTTTTAAAATCCCAAGATCGATCGTTGCGTTTGTGCCTTTTCTCAGTAAACATGCACATCTGTGATAAATGTTATGTGTATGCTGGTTCAGCAAAATGTTTGAAGAAACTGTGTTATTACAACATTCAGTAAAGGTTATTTAAAGTTAAAAAGAAACATAGATGACAGCGGGCTAAATGAGCTGTCTTGAGTCACAACACTCCTGTAAACCGCCACATGAATACTGACAGTCTATGCAGACCAACCCCGGTTTACTCCCGATGGTTTGCTGGCTCTGGCCATCTGGTAACAAATCTACAGATCACATCTGCAAGAGGGGTAGACTAAAGCAGCACAGACTAGTTAGGACATTAATATTTCTGCCCTGTGGGTGATCAGACTGATTAAAGTGGATTTCTAGACTTAGTTGAAAGTCCATATGTAACTCTATGGATTAGCATTTATTTCTCAAATATGCATAGCAATGACACCCTCGAACGTGGTGAATGTTTTTTTAATCATGTGTGTTTTGCACACATAGGCCTAACAAAATACAGTTGTGTCATGTTGTAGTCATTTTGCATTTACCAAGGAAAATAGATTCTCGATCCATATAATTGGAAAATGTGTTTACAGTATAGCCTATAAGCACTTTACACAATTTTATACAACAATGTTGCTCACTTGTTGAATGGAAAACAAATTTAAGTTCCCATGATAAATACTGAGAAGCTCTTTTTTACCACATTGATATTTATATGATGTAAATGATTAATCAAGAATCGAAATTAACCAGTTCGGGACTTTGTGACTCAAAATCAAAAATCAGGAGATTAGTGCCAATATCCAGCCCTAGTATAGTGTATACTGTAGGAGTGGTTTTAACCACAAAGGAACAATTGTGTAAGTAAACAGTGTGGTTGTCCACTTTATTTTTTACTCTTGACAGTCTTCAGGCTGCAGCTACTCCTTCTGTGGCACTTTGATATTAAGGGAAACATGATGTGTAATTAGCTGTTCTCTATTGCCAGTCTCGTCTCAGAACAAATGCATGAGTTTGATGTGTAACAGGGAGTGAAAGGAAATGAGTCTGACTAATGTGTTCTTACCTCACTGAGAGACATTTTCAGGGATTTTTATACAAGGCATCTGTATCTTGTCATGGCCTCTTAAAGTGCATCCAAGGGCTGTTTTGTTTGGTATGTTTGTGTATATGTACATAAAGTCAGGTCGTTATGGGGGACATTTTCTCAAAATCATGAAGGATGCGAAAGTGGCCCTATTTTGAACCTTATGTACAGTATATGTAAAATTAAATGTCTAAGACATTCTGTATGCGTTTCTACAACAAATATATTGTATATTTTTACTTGAATGTTGTTTTATGGCTTTGTTTGACTTTGGATTTTTTGTACTGAAAGTCAATAGCACGCATTCATAAAACAAACAAAAAGGGTTGCGTGGTTCAGTCAGTACGAAAGAATCAACTGAGAATTGTGTGTTACGCTGCGCAACCCCTGTTTTCTGTCCACTATGATGCTTGGCTTCCTGTCACCGCAAGCTTTCGCACACAAAGACAAGTGACAGGGCTAGATCTGTCAATACCACAGTGCAACCACACCCACTACCAGCCACTCAGCCAGAGCTTAAAGGAAGAGGAAGGTGACCGCATATACTGTACTCTACCACAGAGACCAGCTAGAAAATGTCATTCAAGTGTTGCACATGAGTCATTTGATGTGTGTTAGCCTCAGTTAAGCATTTAGTTTTTTTGTTATTATGATTTTAAGTATAAGAATATGTGAAGCTATAAACACATTTAGTTGTCTGAAAAAAGAGGAAATGAGAATTCCCAAATATCTACACATACACATTTACATAATTTGTCTTTTACTATTCTCACGGAACAATTTTAAAAGGACACCAAAGCAAAATTGTATTTATTGCTATATTCAGTTTGAAAGTTACCACAAGTCAAACAGGGAATCTTAAAAACCAGTGTAGAGTGGTACGTAATGCCAGCAACTGCAAGGTGAATCACAATAGGTAGCTACGTGTACTGTATACTGTAAGTTACTGCTAGTGGCAGAAATCCACATTTCCAAATTTGTTTGTTACGGTGCTGGAACAAGTGTGTGTGTGTGTGTGTGAGTCTTACTGTGTGTTTTCTCAGCTTTCCACTTTGTCGCAGCTCTTCGAATACTTGATTGGTCTTTCTACTATGTTTCTACCTTCCTCCCTTGCTGGAGAATTATTCACCAGGTGACAGAAGGATAATGCAGTAAATTTCCTTCCCTGAAGGAGAAATCATCTCATGAA
>NW_018127986.1:698817-708497 GCF_001952655.1 Monopterus albus | reverse complement strand
TGCAGTGTGTGTGTGCTGCAGTTCATGGTCCAATAACTCAGTAACTGAAAAGACTGCAGCGAGCTAAAACTAAGAACTTCAACTTTCACAGCAGCAATATAATGTGATGATACTTTCCTAGCACCACCTACAGCTGAGATAATAAAAGCTGTTGAGTGATTGGTTTTCCATCATGACTGAACTTGGCTTGCCACACATACCTGCAGGGCAAACCCATGATTAGGTCTGAAAAGACACTCATGACAAGGCAGAGGCAAAGGGTAGTGCCTGGGGACAATGGGAGTGAGAACCAGTAATCAGAGGCCTTAGCTTTAACTGTAACTGTATATCTACTGTATAGGATATCAGCAGTGCTGTACAAAAATGGTTATTTAAATTTACACACCTTCAAATACCAGTTTCCATTGCAGTTTCATAGCAGCGACTTCAAATGCTCACCTTCATATAACATGAATGTTCATGTTGCTGCTCCTCAGTACGTTCTGACAGCAGCTGTTCCATGCTGTGCTCACCTGAGGGTTAAGCATAGCCTTTTCTATTATGTCATTATAAATCACTTTGCCACTGCTGTCAGCATCAAAGGCAAGGTGTGGGGTCTTAACACCCTGTTTCTTTTGTGGTATGAAACTCAGGCCTGTTCAAAATAGAAAAAAATTATAGAAATTAAGAAAAGATCTTATTGTGAGCCGAGACAGAGAATTCATGAAATGATAGATTTACACATAAAGATCAATGGATGCCTATGTATGTGTGAGTTGTTTGTTTTTTTTTTTTTTGCTGCCACAGTATTTCTGTCCTGTAATGATCACCCATGAAGGGAAGCAGAGACTAATGTGGTGCTTACTCAGCAGTAGTTACTGGGGAAGCAGATGTGCATAAGACTGACAGGATTCTAATTCAGGGAGGGGGTATGTGGCTGTTTGCAAGCATGCTTGTACACACACAAATTCACTGCATATTTGTGTGTGTGTATGTGCCCGTGTGGTGTACAGGCTGAGCAGAAGCCAGTCAGAGCTGGTTCGCACCTGCTGCGGTTATAAGAACATACTCAGCATACTGAATGAATGGCAATCATTTCACAGCTGCTTCTGCTTCGCATGCACAATACCTGAATTGTTCATGTATTCAGCTTGCTTTTGCTGAATATAGAGGCTCAGTCGGTATTAGATGAGGACCAGTTCACCTTATTGTCTCGGCAGCATTGATTAGTGTTTTGTATTTTCATGAAATGATAGTTCTGATATCTCTGAAAGGGTTGTTGTCGTTCTATTACAGATAAATGTTTGGACATCCCGCTGTAAAAGCCAGTCTCATCTGAATAACTGCCATCTTTACTGCAGGGATTTTTACTCCCAGTGATTTCACTCTGTTTGCGCAAAGCAGATGTTCAGGGCCAAGGAGAATAATCCTAATCTCAGTATTTGGTCAAATGCTGTCGCTGAGGAAGGGATGACATCATGGATGCTGCGAGCCATGCTGTATTTACTTTTGAGGAAGGTCACTTCTTTTCATATTTTCAGCATATAGACAGAGCTGTATGACACATGTAGGAATACATTTTATGCTTGTTACCAGCAATAAAGATGAATGTGAAAATTTAAAGTTCTTCCAAGCCAGCAGTTGCACTGAAACATCGGAATACCATTTAAACGTAGTTTCTTGGTTTTATGTCTAACTGTATTGGAATGGTAATGTATTGTAATGCCAGTGAGTTCATCCTCTGTTGTCTGGGATTGCTGTTTGATTCTCAGAACCCTTGACTCATGCCTTCCTACTTCTCCATATTTGTAACGAATAAGCTCAGATCCAAAGTTAGATCGACTCTCATAGGCAAAGAGAGGAAGGACACATTTAGAATCAGAACAAGGCTCAACTGTGCAGTTTGTCACAATAGTGTAAAATTTAACAACATACAGTAACTAATTATAATGAATCATGTGCTTTAGTAATCTTATTTGCAGTGCTGTCACTAGTGAAGATTCAGATAGCTGACATCCTTCAAGTCATACAGGATTTCCGGCCATGTAACAGTCTTATCTGTCCAGAAACCAACTACTACCGATATAGTATCTTTTCCAAAAAGCCCTCACAGCCCCACTAACTAAGGCTTGTGAAACATAAATCTTTTCTGAGACATGTAGGGCGGCACAGCAGCGCGGTGTTAGTGCTGTCGCCTTACAGCAAAAAGGTACCCTCCCCCCGCAACCCGATTCAGAAATCCAGTGTAGATAATGGAGCCATGTATGTTCTCTGAGCAGGAAGAAAAGAGTGTGCTTTGGCTAAGAGAATACTGGGTGATATGTAAAGCAAAGCCACATGGAATAGTAGTGGCCAAGCAAGGCCAGAAGTCTCTTACTTCACGGCCAATTTCAGCATCCCGTGATGTACCATGGTCTGTGTTTACCAAGCAGAAGATGTCTGCAGTTTCATCTGTGGCAAAGTGAAAGGAAGGGAACATTCCTCACGTCCTGCTAGACCCAACATAAAATAAAGGTCATCTGTCTGTCATGTGTTCTTGCTTGGGAACTCCAGAGGAGGCCATGCTGGGACCTGCCTTGCTGTCTGGCATGCCATTCACACAAGGCCATATGTTGCTTACAGTACAGAATTGATGAGTGAGCCAAAGAGCATGTCTGTGCCTTGGACAAACTTCAGGGCCCAAAATAAAGATGTCATAGCACAGAAGACAGGAATCTCCAAGTGTCTGAGACTTAAACTCAATTAACAGTCAAAAGGCCAAGTGGGAATTTCAAATGTCTAAAACTAAGGGTTTATCTTACTCCTACCACTACACTTACAGATTTATACTGTAGGTGAGTTCCACGATTCTCCACAGTTCCTATTTCTCCCTAAATTTTAAAGACAAATTTCCTTTTTGAAAGTGGTAAAAATAGATAAATCCCCCCCAATGGTACATTAAAACAAAACAATCGCTGTTGTTCATTTGAATCAATGAATAATTATTGTGGAATTTGTGAATTCTGTGTCTTGTAGTCTTGCTGTTCTATGGCCCATTATGGCCAAGCAGCGCGGAAACAGTACTTCAGTGTTCTCAGCATCATAAGTGGGATGGAGCATTGTGATACAATATTCTGTCTGTTCGAGTTGGATTTGCAGTCCTTCCACTCTCTCTTTGTCTAAAGCATTCCACTTCCTCATTGTGTATTTATGGCAACAAAAACAACTTGCCATTTGCTCTCCAAAAATACAGTCATCTAAGCTTCTGTATTTATTTACAGTGTGATCATTTATAATAAATATACAGTTCCTTTCTGTTTTTGGAGAGGTGAACATTGCTCTTAGATGGACGCATAAAATCATTTTCTTACACTTAAGAGTCTGAATATTTATAGCACAAAGCATTAAACATAATACATCATTATCGCACAAATTAATAAAAAGGAATAATAGCTGTCAATGAATTTAAAGATTTCTGGAGCATGTATTCGTATATAATTGTCACCACTGTGAATGATGATTGAGAAATTTCCAGATTCAAATGCAATATTCAGCACTGGACACATTCCAAGGCCGTGTGATGTAGAGAAGCAAGAAAAACAGGAATCCTCTAAACCCAAAAGCCTGCTGGCTAAAACTGAGGTCTGCCTGTGTGGGTGGCAGAAAGATGGTATGAGTAGTTCACACCTTCCGGGCCCTGGGTATTCCTTGTTCTTCTGGGAATTCTGTAGTGCACATCTGTAAATCACAAAGAAAAAAAATAAGGTTATGAAAGCATCACGCTGTTTAAGGACAATTTCATGGTGGATCATGACTCTTATGTTCGGATGGTTTGAATGTATGATTTATAAATCAATAAAACAGCGAAGCAGGGAGTGTGTGTTCTTGTGTGGGTACACTATGGTATCTTGGCCAGGGGAATGACCCAGCACACACACACACACACACACACACACATTCAGGAATAGTTTTTACCCAACAGCAGTTACCTGCCTGGGTGTGTGAGAGGTCTGTTGTTTATTTTGTTTTTCTAGCAGTTAAGTTTTTTATATGGTCTTATTTCATATGTTATGTTTTTTTTCTATTGCTGTACCGACTGGAGGTCACTCTAAAATTTCGTTGTACGTGTTACAATGATAATAAAAGATTATCATATCTTACATAATATTGACAGCTTGCCTACTGCCTATGCAGATCCTCCTCATCTCAGTTTTAGTCTGAATTAGTCTGAATTAGAGTTGATGTAAAAACGGGACCACGCACATCAATCAATGCCAATAACAACAATACTGACAGAATATACCAGGATTACAGTAGCTCGACGGCTAATTTATACCCATAGTCCTTGACTAGTTAAAAATTACAAATAATAAAAACAATTACATATATCAATAAAACCAAAAGAACATTACAAACAGGTTGAGATATCACATCCTTAATGAGTACACGTCTGGATAGAGTTCAGCTATAGTTTAGTTTTAGGCACAGCATTCCAGAAAGCTGTTGTTCTCACTGAGAAGGCTGATTGCCTGATCTTACTGTGTATAAATGGAACACTACAGCCTCCTCTAGAAACCGCCCTTGTCATTCTGGGTGTACTATCTTTGAGTTTAACAAAATGAGTCAAAGGAGGAGGAGCCAGTCTATGAAGAATTTTAAAAATAAAGAACAGATTCACATACTTTTATAAAACCTTCAGTCCCTAAAAGATATCTCTGCATTGATATGATGATGATGGTGGTTATGATTAGGTTTCTTATAGTATTTTAAGTTTTTGCTTATAGTGATTCTACTGGTTTTAATATAGAATTTCCAGTTTGGGTCCAGTGTTCCTATAAAAATGCATACGGATGGTTTTACCATACCACTTCACTTTCAAAGGAAAGTGTCAAAGGGGCACGAGTGTTGCAACACAATAAGGAAACAAGTCTTATGGTGGCTTGTGTGTTCCGGAAATCCATGTTAGCAAAGGTGGTTCATAAGCGTGGTGTGTGTTAATAACACCGGGCATGAGTCATCAGGCCTGTCTTACGTAACTGCATCACTTCTCCACCCAACTTGCTGCCAGTGCACCACACCCCGGATTCATTTACACACTATTCTGCTGCTGTCCAGCCTCCCATTGATGGTGGGGAGAGCACTACTCATACAGCTCCACTCTGCAGACAGCAGCATAGAGCTTATAAAGAACTCAGCCAGCAGAGCAGTCTAACCTGCACAATTAAAAACAAGCACGTCAAGTTTTCACACGACATTTTTTCACCTCATGTCATCACTTGGTGTTGGTCAGCGCAGCTGGACTGGAACTAAATGTGCAGAGTGCAGCTGATGTAGTGTGTTATATTTGTCACACAGTTGAGACTGGTCTGGAAGAGCAGCTGTACTTCACTGCTGATTGGGGTTTAAAACCGCGTGAGTAGCACAGACCATGGTGACGGGGGTGGAGGGGGGGGCTTTACCTTGGACATTATCATCAGTCAGGCCATTGACGTCACCTGCTCACACTTAACAGAGCCACATAGTAAAACTATATAAACTATATATTTCATGATTCAAAATCATTTTAAGTATTCAGTTTGAAATCAATTATATTAAGTCTGGAAATCAGAATGGGGCTTTTTTTTTTAAACCATAAAAAACTAATTGTGTATTTGTGATTATGTTACTTTAACCATTTGGAACATGCACACATCATATTCCATCTCCCCTTTTCATTTTGACTGGATAGTTTAAGTTATCCATCTCTGGAAAGAGAGTAGCTGTGCTGTGAAATATCATCCCCTGGTTTCTGTAGCTGATCCAAACAAACAGATAAGATTATGTTTTCTTGCTGACATCAAGTGGTCAAAGTGCTAACTGCATAATTCCTCTGCTGATAAACCTACTGCCTGTTCACCTGGGAGTTATATTTTACATAACTAACAGAAGAAATCTTGATATGGGAATGTATTTTTGCGTTGTTTTGGTAAGGAACTTCTCTGAATGTGGCACTAAAATCAAAGATTATAAACAGGGGAAAAAATACATATTTATTATAGAATGAAATTCTTTATGGTTGAAACTACTTGTTCTATTCTAGTCATCCAGATATTTCAATGAATTAAGAAATATGTCAGAATTAAAGCAGTTTTAACAATGGAACCGTGCACTATAAACTTCTGTCTTTGTAGTTGAATAGGATTCTTTATATGGACAAAGGCATCTGATTGTCAACTGGTCTCGGTCAATCCCCTAACATGGGCAGTAACATGATTAGATAAAAATAGCTCCTGTCTCAATGGACTGTGTAACTAGATACTTACATGGCAGCCATGTGAATAGTTCACATGCTGCAGAAAAGAGCCACGATAGAAAAATTACACAGATAAATAACATTTCAAGCAGAACGCTCCGGTTCACACAACTTATCTTGTTTTGATGTGAGAACAGTAACACTTCAGGTCGCTGCTGCTTGTTTATTTGCTGTGTGAACAGCAAGGCAGGGCAGTGAGGCGGGCATGTGATCATCCTGTAAAATCTGGAGTGAGACAATAAAATAACTCTTGTTTGACCCTCAACTTCTGATTCAGTGTCAGTGTTATAAAGAAAAAAGTCTTTTAAAACACGGATGTGACTCTCTCCACTGTTTCCACAAATACTAATAGAAAAACTAGTAAATCAACACAAGAGCTGTGCCAAGGATTGTATAATAAAGTCCAGCACTTGTACAGGATTCATCTTCAAGTAAATTTGTAAAATTGAAATTACATCATTCAAACAGAATGAAACTCTGACAAAATGACTGCGTTGACAAATGTATTTATTACATGACTGCACACCCCCAGTGGATTTTCCATGTAGAAATATGCAAATATTCTGGAGATATGAGAGGGGAATAAAAAGTCCCGAGGGTCTCTTAAACACAAAACATTGTATACAATGTGCGCATCATAACATGCACAGTACTGTATACTGTATATACTGTACATACATTGCTCTAAAAGTATGATTAGCCTACCAGAGCCTGATGTAAAACAGTGTTACTCATAAATATCTTTGGCTTTGTGCACACATAGATTTTATACCCAGATGTATTAAACAATACTAGCATCTCAATAAGAAGATTTGTAAACTGGGTGTGACACTTTATAGATAAAATTTGGCTGGGAACAAATAAAAGTTGATCTTTCAAGTGGCCAAAACTGTATATTATATAGAAATATCTATAGAAAATATCAGTAATTTGGATACATTTACACAAATGTAGTATACATGGGCACCAAAAGTAGTTACAATGTATTTACAACATTGCAAGAGATGGTAGAAAAATACAGAAACCTTCAAATATAATATTTGACTAAATCTTGCAAAGTCGTTCCGAGGATCTATCGACAGCATCCGAGTAACACCGTGGACCTTCTCTGGTTCAGAATTATTCTACTCCTTTCATGAACTCCAAAAACTCTGTAAAATTAAGAAGGACACATTTAACAAATAGCTACTGAGCCCAAAACAAACTACAGTGAAGCTGCAATATGCCCTTATCGAGCAAACGTCTCAGTGGGTGTGTTATTTTTGAGACACTGATGATGAATGATGGATTATAGAAAATGAGTGTCAGCTCATTTGCTGTACATAACCATTTCTAAATATTTCTTTCATCAATTAAATAAACGCCTCACCGTCATAGTCAATTTTGCCGTCATTGTTCTTATCCCCGTCTTTCATCAGCTCCTCGATGTCGTCCTCAGTAATTGTCTCTCCCGTAGATTCCAGCATCATTTTCAGTTCATCCAGGTCAATGTAACCATCTGCGTTCCTGAGCAATTAAAAAAGTAAAATGTTATTTGTATATAACAAGCCTAAATTAAGCTCTACAGATGGCAGTGGAGGAGGTGGTGTGTGACATATGACTGATCATATCCTGAATTTAAGTGTTTGGGAACTGTCAGGGTGAGAAAAAAAGAAGTATGGCATGTTTGTTGTTTGATGCTCAAACGAGGTGTCTGGCTTACATGGAGTGGGTGTTTGAAATATTCTGTACTGTCAAAAAGGATTATAGAGCAAACTACATCCTGTACTCTGCAGAGCTACTTGGCAGCTTGTCAGTATACATACGTAGGTGCACAAGGGAGCACACTTTACTGGAGCCAAACCACAAAGAGCAATCTGATTAGTTATTTGATATGATATTGTGCCAGTGAAACAATAACTCACTTGTCAAACATCCGAAACAGCTCTGCCAGCTCCTCCTCTGATTTTCCTTTGCTGTCATCCTTCATGCACCTCACCATCATCACCAGGAATTCATCAAAATCCACCGTACCACTCCCTGCACAGACTCAGTGTCACGTCTTATACCCCACCACACTAGATACAACTGTATAGTACCATCAACATCTCACCTGCAGTGACTCATTCACTTATTGAAAGGTCTTTTAACGCACATAGGACAGCACTTCATGCAGGTTACAAATATTTACAATAAATATAAAAACAAACTGGCAAAGTACAAAGTATTGCAATATATTATTTTTAAAAAATGATATAATGTTAAAAGTACACGGAAAATGTTGAGTGAACGTTTATAGAGGAAGACACAAAGAGTACCCAAATTACTTCACCATGGAGGGAGGTAACATCAGTAAGGATATGAAGGCAACCACAGAAGCATTTAATGATTTTTTTTTTATTAGTGTGGGACCTAGGTTGGCAAAGAAAATGATGCAGCACAGTGATGTAAACAAAACTAATATTATTGACAGAAATCAACATTCCATGTTTCTAAAAGAAACCAATTAGGATGGAATTCTTAATATAGTTTTAAATGGTAATAAAAGATATACTGGCTGTAACTGATTTGATTAGTTAGTTTAGGTAAAACTAAAACAGATTGCATTATAAAACCTGATAGATGAATATACAATATATCCTTGCAAACTGGAAAAAATGAAAATTGGCAAGATGATACCAAAAAAATGAGGACAAATATAAGTTGTACTGTATTCTCCAGCTACAAACCTGCTTCTCTTCTTATACAATTTTCTAAAATTCTGAAAAAATTATTTGCTGCTAGACTAAAATGACTTCATTAGTAATTATGTGAAAATCAATGTGCCTTCAGAAAAAACACGCATTATTGGCAAATTGGCATTAATAGAATTTTTTTTTTTGAAAAACCATATTGATCTTTAAAAATCATTTGATATTGTTGACTGTGATTTATTATTGGAGAAGCTGGAGAGCTTTGGTATCAGATACTTGGATCTGAAGTTACCTGTATGATAGCGTACAAGATGTTTAAGTATCTATACATTAGAATAGTTGAGAGTTACTTGTGGGGTCCCCCAGGGTCTTGTCTTTCTTTTAATTTTCTTTTGTATATTAATGAAATTAGTAAAGTTTCCAGAGTGATGGAAAGTGTTTTTGTTTGCTGATGATGCAATATTTTTTTGGTCCTGGCATTTTTAAAGAAATGCTTCAATAGAAGTAAATTATCATAAAATTTAGATAAAACTAACTTTGGAAAATGTAAAACAAAATTGGAATCCTGCCTATTGGTAAATAATATAGCAACTGTTTGAAATTACATTTTTGAGAGTTATTACTGATCATAAATTAGGTTGGAAGTCACACAACGTATATTAAACCAAAGTGGGCAAAGTCTATTGGAATATTGTACAATGTTAAGGAATTGCTAAGGCAGAATTTATTATACACACTATATTGTTTACTGGTCCTGC
>NW_018127986.1:698206-698740 GCF_001952655.1 Monopterus albus | reverse complement strand
CGTAGTTTATTTAGCTCCAACATATAATTTGTTTGCTAAGTTAAAGGTTCTAATATTTCAAAATGGTCAATAATTCAGTAACTGACTATATCAAAAGAATGTTTAACACGAGAGATAATATGATACGAGAGGAGTGTATGTTTAAAAACAAAAAGTTGTCACGTTTGCCCAGCTCCACCTTCCTCTCTTCTCTTTCCTCACACTAGCCTAGCCCTTGCACTGATTACACTATTCAACACACCTGCCCCGCTTCCCTGATTACTCACCAGCTGCACCTCATTAGTCTCCTCCATACTTATACACTGTTCACCAGTCACTCCCCTGCTAGTTCTTTCTCTGTCTTCAGGCCAGTGGTTGTTATGTTGTTTTATCAAGTTTATGCTAAGATTGTCTTTGTTCTCTCTAGTCCTTGTTAGCACCCTAGTCGTTATCCTGCCCTGCCGTCTCTAGTGTGTTTTTCCTCTTCGGACCTCTCCTCTGGACCCCCCTGGATTTAATCTACACCACCAGCCACCGCCTCCCAGGTCGATGCAC
>NW_018127986.1:697089-697884 GCF_001952655.1 Monopterus albus | reverse complement strand
GCTCTCACCCAGCAGGTAGCACAACTCACCTCGCTCCTACTGTCTCAACACAGTCACGCTGCCACCCCAGATCCACACTCCGCTCCCCATGCTGCCAGTCCCCGTCGTGATCCGCCTATCCCCGAACCAGATGTCTTCAACAGCAGCGTGGATAAGTGCCGGGGTTGTCTGCTGCAGTGCCGCCGGGCGTTCGATCAGCAACCACGGACATTTCGCACGGACGGAGAGAAGATCAGTTATGTTATCAACCGGCTGCGTGGGAAAGCGCTTACTTGGGCCGAGGCTGCGGACTCCAGTGGTGTGCTCATCGGCACCACCATCACCGAGTTCCTGGATGAAATACAGACTGTTTTTTCACCTTCATCTCATCAGGGTCAAGGGGCCAGGGAGCTTATGACTATCCGCCAGGGGGCCCGTCGCGTCCTGGATTACTCCATTGACTTCCAGGTTCTTACAACGGAGGCCGGCTTGGAGGACCGCGCGCTTCGGGTCTTCTGGCACGGCCTCAATGAGAACATCAAGGCGGACCTGAATACACATGATGAGCCCCCTTCTCTCCACTCCCTGATGGACTTGGCCATCCGGATCGACAAACAGCTATGCTCTTCCCACAAGGAAAGAGCAGGGCGGCAGTCGGCCCCCCGGACCCGCGTCATGACTTTACCACCTGCCGAAGCCCGGGTATCTCTCCGCATGGGGGATTCTCAGACCTGCACTCCACAACAGACAGATGAACCCATGGACCTGGGACGTGCCCGTCTAGACCCTGAAGAACGGGCCCGCCGTATCCGAACT